>NC_067477.1:49359582-49639582 GCF_947179515.1 Apodemus sylvaticus
TCTCTGAGTTTGAGGCCAGCCTGGTCTACAGAGTGAGTTCCAAGATGGCCAGAGTTTTGAGGCCAGCCCTGGTCTACAGAGTGAGTTCCAGGATGGCCAGGGGCTACACAGAGAAACCCTGTCTTAAAAAATAAACAACAATGACAAGTTTTTTTTAACTTAAATTCGAACTGCTCAATTATAATCACACACTTAACTCTGTTTTATATATTCTTTATGTATATCTTCATGTATTCTTTAATACATAAAATTTTCAACTAATTTAAAAACCATTAAAAATATTTTTAAAAAATACCTCACTATAAAGTACATTAGACTAAAGGTCTAGGTTCCAAAAGAAAATTATCCTTAATTAATGTCAAAACAACATAATAATCTAGGTAAAATAGATTTTTTGTTTGTTTGGTTGGTTAGTTTGGTTTTTTTTTTTTTTTTTTTTGGTTTGTAGCCCTGGCCATCCTAGAACTCACTCTGTAGACCAGGTTGGCCTCAAACTCAGAAATCCCCCGCCTCTGCCTCCCAAGTGCTGGGATTAAAGGTGTGCGCTACCACTGCCTAGCATTAAAATAGATATTTTTACAAAGAAAAGGTACTAGACTTTATTTTAAAAGAAATAGTCTGGCTGTTGGTCTTCAGGGTAAAGCTTTGCATACAGGAGGCTCTGAGGTGATATCTCTCTCTCTCTCTCTCTCTCTCTCTCTCTCTCACACACACACACACACACACACACACACACAAAACACGGGCATACACGAACACACATACAAATGCCACACACACACCATCCTGAACAGACTGATAACAAAAGAGTTAGGCTTTAGAGCACATGCGTGTGAGGGTGGAGGACGGCATGGAGGTGTTGAGTGGTACAAAAGGATGGAGTTGGGGGGGGTGGACAGAGGTTTTATATTTATAAAAAACATATAAAGGTATACATAAAGAATATATAAGCATAAATAATATATAGGTGCCAGAGAAATGGCTCATTGGTTTAAGAACACTGGCTGCTCTACCAGAGATTCCGGGTTCAACTCCCAGCAGTCACATGACAGCTTACAACTGTCTGTAACTCCAGTTACAGGGAATCCAACACCCTTTTCTGGTCTACACAGGACTACCCATGGGGTACAAATATATATATGCTAGCAAAACTCTACACACACATAAAATTAATTAATTTAATTATAAAATTAAATTATTTTTAATTAAATAATTAATTAAAAGCACGCGCGTGTGCGCACACACACACACACAGGGACAGTGGAACCCTGTATGGGTGGATAATGCTAATTCTAGGCTATCGAACAAAAATCACAGTGGGCTACCCCATAGAAGTCCATGTTGCTCATGGTCATGTTGGTCATGAAGGCCCCTTAAACTCTCAAAACAATGGCTATTGCCACTTCTCTTTGCTGCTCAGCAGAACTAGATGGTAGGACTTTACTAATGAAGATGCTTCATGTTTTGGTTGTTGGACACAAGGAAATCAAGCGGAACTGATGAGAGGCGTCCAACCCTCTAGCTAGTCTCCATGGTGCCAGAAGGTGCTGTGGGAATGTTAGGAGAGAAGAGGCACCAGCAGTTCTGGGAAGAACCCAGCATGCTACATCACCAAATGATGGGCAAAGTGTGCTCACTGGTGTGAAAGTGGCGTGACTAATAAGGGTAATTACATTCTGCTTGGATCTGAAGCAAATTCCTTAAGAGGGAATCCCTAGGACTTTAAAACCCGATCAAAAGCTCATGGCTGGGCCAGTCATAGACCCTATGGGAGAAACTACAACTGTTGTTTCGCTAAATGAGCACATTGTCAAAGTAGCATCTAAATATGTGCCTATATACATTGATTAGTGATACTCTGCCTTGATCAGAGAAGCTTCTTTTTGCAGTGAATAGCAGTTACTGCAGAGACTCATAACTGGTTGAAGTGCTGCGATTAAGTCATTGTTGAATGGTCAGCCCTAAACAGGACATCTACGTTAGCCCTCCACATGGAAAAACGAGCAGAAAAAACTTAGGAGCTGGAATATAGGAGGAACACCGTCGAAACCTGTCTTGTAGAAATGGCATGGTAGTTGCATCCATAACCTCACAGAAGCAGAGATAACCTAAATAAGACAAGCATACGACTGGACCCAGTCAGTAACATTTCATCATGAATCAGGGAGGAGCTTGTGAGGACCCACCCCTTCCCAAGGAGCCCTTGGCCATTAATGATTGCAGGGGAAGGGATGTGTTTAATTCAATGGTGTAGCTACTATTGAGTTGCTCATGTTCTAATAAATAACCCTTCACCCATGCTTATGCAAACACACCTAATTAGACTCAATGGGACACACATATGTGCTTGTGCAAGTGCTCACGCACCTAATGAATGAAACAAAACTGGAAAGGAGTAGTCAGGAAGAACAGGGTTCAGCAGAAATTGGAGGGCAAGAGACAGCAACAGGGGTGAATATGATCCAAGCATACTCTCTGTAGGAAATTACCAAAGGGAAAAAGAAACCTAAAAAATTAACTCAAGCTATCAAAGAACTGAGCTAAAGACTTACAAATTCTTTCAAATCTGCAAGAAAAGGGAAAGGAAGAAAAGAGAAGGGAGAACCCCAGACTTTAGTCTAGCCCTGAGACCAAGACCTGACTTGGAAGAAGCTGGAAATAAGATATCAAATTTACGTTTTAAAGTGTCCTAAGAGGCCAAAGGCATCAGATCTGCCTGGAATTGACATTACAGGCAATTGGAAGTACCAGGCTTGTATCCTCGGAGCCACTCTCGGGTCCTTTGCAAGAACTGTATGCAAAGGTAACCTTGGAGCCATCTCTCCAGCCTCCAGACCACAATTCTTTCTTCCTTTCTTCTTTCCTTCCTTCCTTCTTTCTTTCCTCCCTCCCTCCCTCCCTCCCTCTCTTTTTTGTTTTGTTTTTCTGTTTTTAGGTTTTTAAAAAAGATTATTTATTTATTATATAAAAGTTCATTGTAGCTGTCTTCAGACACTCCAGAAAAGGGAGTCAGATCTTGTTACATATGGTTGTGAGCCACCATGTGGTTACTGGGATTTGAACTCAGGACCTTTGAAAGAGCAGTCGGTGTTCTTAACCGCTAAGTCATCTCACCAGCCCCTGTTTTTAGGTTTTTTGAGACAGGCTTTCTCTATGTAGTCCTGGCTGTCCTGGAACTCACTCTGTAGACTAGGCTGGCCTCAAAATCAGAAATCTGCCTGCTTCTTCTTCCTGAGTGCTGGGATAAAAGATATGTATGACCACACCCGACTTAAGACAACGATTCTTAACTTGTTGACTTTAGATACTATAATATCCATGTACAGAATATGAAGAATGCCCACACACAGATAATTGCATATATGTGATTATATATACAGAAACACATTTTTATTTTATAAATCTTTAAAAATTATTTTTGCTGCTGACTTGTGTACACAATGTATACATCTACAGAACACTCCCACACCTCCACAAGTGGGAGAGGGGACAGAAAGATTGTAAGAGCCAGAGGATCAGGAAGTTTGCTGTGAGACTGTGTTGCCTGTAATGTCAGAAGCTACACCCATAAAGCCTCAACTGTGTGACTGTCCAGATGCTAGCTGAGCAGGACGACACCAACTGACCACGTCAAACAGGCTGGAGAAAAGCTACACAGGCCTCAACCCTACACGAAGAACTTTAGGCAACTGAGGAAATCTGGGAGAAGGAGAGGTGAAAATTTTTGTTATTTTATTTATATGTGTGTGAGCATATGCACATATGCATGATTGGGCGCCCTCAGAATTACAGGTGGTCCTGAGTTGCCTGTCATAGGTACTGGTCTTTGTGGTTGATTGGAAAACACTGTTTGTTTTGGGGTTTTGTTGTTGCTGCTGCTGTTGTTTTGAGACAGGGTTTCTTTGTGTAACCCTGGCTGTTAGGGAATTAACTTTGTAGACCTGGCTGGCCTCCAACTCAGAGTTCAGTGCTGGGGCTAAAGGTGTGTGCTACCGCCACCCAGAAGCAAGCACACAAAGCCATTAGCCCCTGGTTAGTCAGGGCTCTCTAGAGTCACAGAACTTGGGGAATATCTCTCTATGTTAAAGGAATTTATTAGACTGACTTACAGTCTACAGTCCAACTAACCCAACAATGGGAAGCTGTGAATGGAAGTCCAAGAGTCTAGTAGTTGCTCAATCCCATGAAGCTGGGTGTTTCAGCTGGTCTACTGTTTAAATTGGAATACTGAAGAGGTAGGCTCCAATAGACGTGCTTACGAGGAAGTGCAAGCAGGCAAAGAAGAAGCCTTCCTTCTTCCATTGCCTTTATATAGGCCTCCAGCAGAAGGTATGGTCCAGATTAAAGGTGTATACCACTACACCTGGACCTAAGCCATTCTTTATTTGGAACTTGCTGTCCAGGTTGGCCTAAAATTCAGAGTACTACTTTGCCTCGGCCTAAGCTTTTTATGGCCACTATGCCTCAAGATCCAGATCAAAAGCTGCGTCTTCCACCTTCAAGATCTGGATCACAGGTGTGCCCATGATTTCTGGATTGTAGTTCATTCCAGATATAGTCAAGTCAACAATTGGAAATAGCCATCACAGGCCCATAATGTCTTTTTTATAGTGAAGGTTAAGGCTTTCCTCAATTTTTTTAGACTTGTCTATGTTCTTTAAAAACAAAGCAAAACAAAACAAAATAAAAACCTAGGGGACCGGCGAGGTGATTCAGAAGTTGGAAGCACTGATTGGCCTTCCAGAAGATCTGAATTCAATTCCCAGCACTCACCTGGCAGCTTAGAGAACTGTCTATAACTCCAGTTCCAGGGGACCTGATACCCTCACCCAAGAATTCATGCAGACAAAACACCAATGCACATAAAATAAAAACAATAAATAAATTATTTAAAGAATATGAAAATAGAACAGTTTACCAACAACAATGGTATATTATAAATAACATACTAAATAAATAATGAGATGCTTACGCAGGTACAGGTACTTGCCATGCAAGCCTAGAGACCTGAGTTTGGTCCTTGGAACCCATGTAAAAGTATAAGGCAAGAGTAGGCTCTACAAAGTTGTGCTCTGACGTCTACATTTAAATCATGACACGTACACTGCTAACATGCACATTTCACACACACACACACACACACACTTTTTTTAACTGATTATTGGTTCTTTGTGAATTTCATATCATGTACCTCACTCCCACTCATCTCTTCCTCCTCTGGTGCCTACCCTCCACTTTTGCAACCTCCTCCCCAACAGAGAAAAAAAATCTCACTGTAGAAGCTGCAATGTGTCACACAGTGTGTCCCACACTTCTTTGCTTGCAAATGTTCATTGCATTAAAGGTTTAAGGTCTGGCTTCTGCTGTACTATCAATGCTAGAACCTCACCGAGACTCCTCTTGGCTATCCTGTTGTTGCCCTGTGTCACTGAGATCCTGTAGTTTTAGATCTGTAGGGCTGGCCCCTTCACATGCTTCAGCAATTAATCGATTGTGTAGACGTTGGAGTGGACCAATTCAAAGCCCTGAATCTGAGCCTAAGAAGTGTCTGAGCTGGTCAGCCCACCAGCACTCCTTCACCCTTATCAGCAGGGCATGCTCTCCTGCCATGCCCCCACTGGCCCATCCAATGCCAGTGCTGTCACTATCGAGGGGCAGAGCCAGTTCTCCATCTCATGCCTTTGGGTCTGGCTCATCAGTGACCATGCCATCAGGGCCAACTCTACTGTGCTGCCCAGGTAAAGTACAGGGACTGTTCTCCTAAGTGCTGCAGTAGGAGAGGGGCTGGGCTGACTCTCTGACTCTCATACTCTGCGGGATTGGGGTGGGGCTCGACCAGGGCCAGCTTTGTTCTGTTGCCAAGGAGAGTACACAGCCTGATCTAAGCTCCCCTGAGTGTTACAGCCAGTGAGGGCCAGGGCCAGGCCAGTTCTCTCATTCTTGTGACTCTAAGATCAGCTCTTCTGCCTGCCATAGGTGGCAAGGGACAAGGGAGGGGAGAAGGACATTTTCCCCTCATCCTGGCCACCACCCTCACACAGTAGACAAAAGGCAGGGCCGGCGGCCTTCCTGCACTCATGGCTTTGGGGCTGGCACACACACCTCCACACACATTCAGGGCCAGTTCTACTGTGCTGTCCAGGCAAGGTGCAGGGCTGGGTCTCCCTACACACTAAAAATTTTTAGCAATTTTTAAATCAGTCCTTTAATATACCGAGAACTATTTTATATTATATCATGAGCTAGGGGGTCTTTACGCAAAGAATTTGAGATAACTCCCATAAAAGTTTACTTATATTTGGGACTAATAGGTAAAGATACTTCTTGCTATGCCTAAGGTACTTCCTGCCAAGTCTAAGGTACTTCCTGTGAAGCCTAAGGTACTTCCTGCCAAGTCTAAATTACTTCCTGTGAAGCCTAAGATACTTCCTGCTATGCCTAAGGTACTTCCTGTTGAATCTAAGGTACTTCCTGCTATGCCTAAGGTACTTCCTGGTGAATCTATGGTACTTCCTGTGAAGCCTAAGGTACTTCCTGCTGAGTCTAAGGTACTCCCTGCGAAGCCTAAAGTACTTCCTGCCAAGTCTGAGGCACTTCCTGAGAAGCCTAAAATCCAGGTTCAGTCTACTGGACCCACAGGATAGAGGGAGAGAATTAAGTCCTATAAGCTGCCCTCTGACTTTTACATGTGTGTGCTCTGGCTTCTGTGTGCATTCATGTACATGCAAACACACAGACATCCACACAATAAATGCAATTTAAAATTTACTTATTATTAGTGATTTATAGATGTTGGGCACTTAATTTAACTTCATTTTTGCCAACCTAGAAAACCAATGGGAATAATAAAAATATTTATAGCAGTATTAGTAAGGAGGCCAGATAAAAGATAACAAGATAGAATTTGGTGCTTAGGATACGCTAACAATGATGTTCCTGGCCAATCTTCAACTCCCTCCCCTACCAGAAAAAAAGTTTTTCTAGGTCCTCAGCAGTGGTCTGATGGCTGACTGGGAGTTTACAGATTTTATTTGTGCTTGGTGAAATGAGGACTCAGGAAGGCAAACCCAGAAAGACGGAGGAAGTCCAAGTCTAGACTGGACTACATGGTAAACTCTAGGCAGCTAGAGCTATATAGGAGACACTGTCTGAAAAACACAAACGAATTTAGTTTTAAAACCCTCAGATTTTATTCACAATAGGAATAAAAAGTACTTAAGAAAGCCGGGCGGTGGTGGCGCACGCCTGTAATCCCAGCACTTGGGAGGCAGAGGCAGGCGGATTTCTGAGTTTGAGGCCAGCCTGGTCTACAGAGTGAGTTGCAGGACAGCCAGGGCTACACAGAGAAACCCTGTCTCCAAAAAACCAAAAAAATCCAAAAAATCAAAAACAAAAAGTACTTAAGATTAGGAATAAATTTAAATTTAAAATCCCAACGTTATACTAATAAACTCTAAAACTTTCCCTGGGTGCTTTGCATTGTTACTGTGACAACCCTAGGTTGCCAGGAATTGGAGGCCTAACGCAATAGGCCTCCTATAGGTAGGTATTCGGTCTTATTTCAGAGGGTTGGTCCTGAATGAAGGACATGTCTGCTGATTGGCATCTCTTAGTGGAGTGAAGACTGAGTCTGTTGATTGGTTTCTCTTAGTGGCAATCTCTACACCACTCCACCTGTTTCCCGTAGTTATGTCAATTCACAGAATCCCTTGGCTATGGGTGTAGTTGTCTTCATGTGGCTCCCTTGTCTGCATCCACGTGTCCTTTTCTGTCTTCCATTGGACTTAAGGACTATGCTAATCCTGTATAATCTCACCTCTAGCTACCTTAAATCTCTCCCTTATTTCTAAATTAAAAACACACACTAGGATTTCAGGTAAACCTACATTTTGCAGGAACAATATATACATTCCTGTACACTTAACATGACCTGAGAAAAGAAGATTACTATCTATATTCCTGAAAGAGAGGATTTAATATTTTAAGTAAATCATTTTGTGAGTGCTAAAAGTATAATACTAATAAAAGTTAGGTCAGGATTGTCATGGTTTGAATGTGAAATGTACCCCCACAGGCATGTATGTTGACCGCTAGATGGTGGCACTGTTTGGGGAGATTGTGAAACTCACTGGGGGAGGTAGGTCACTGGAGGGCAGTCTTTGATCTTTCTAGCCAGTGCCCCTTTGCCTGTTTTCTGCTTACCATGATATAAGGAGATGTTCATGGATCTTACTTCCTTATGAAGGGATGGAGTATGGGGAAGTGGGAACCAAAAGAAAGTCAATTTACACATGGTCGGATCAGAAAACTTAGTCTATAAATATTTTTCAGTCTTTTTAATATATAAGACTATATTATACACTGTTCAATTAGAAACATTCTTGAAGCAAAGAAACAGATTGTTCTAAAGGACTCAAGAGGTCAGCATGAAAACACCAATCATGAGCCAACTGTGTTTTCATGTTCTCAGAATACATGCACATTCAGGTAAGCAGAGACACTGCATAATTAGGGTGTTGGTTTCAGTAGTAAAAACTAAGAATTCTAAATTAACATAGATAGAATACTATAAGCTTAAAATGCATACAGTTGCTTGGTATGATGACAGATGTGTTTGACCTCAGCACTCAGTAGGCAGAGGCAGGAAGACCTCTGAGAATTAGAAGCTAGCCTGGTCAACGGAGTGGTTCCAGGTCAGCCAAGGGCTACAGAGTAGATTCTGTCTATAATATGAATGGATGGACAGATAGACTGACAGACAGATAGGGCTGGAGAGATGGCTCAGTAGTTAAAAGAACTAGCAGCTTTTCTAGAGGACCCATATTCCCCATATTCCATTCCTACCATCCACATGTCTGACCGTTTGCCAGTTCTGGTGGTTTGAATAAGAATGGTCCACATAGGCTCCCAGATCTGGATGCTTGGTCACCAGCAAGTGGCACTATTTGAAAGGATTACGAGATGTAGCCTTGTTAGAGGAAGTATGCCACTGTGGATAGGCTTTGGGGTTTCAGAAGTGTATGCCGAGCCCAGGGTCCCTCTTCTTCCTGCTGGCTGTGGATCCTGAGTTAGAACCCTCAGCTCTTCCAGCTTTGTGTGTGCTGTGTCCTGCCAGGCTGAGAGTTGACTAAGCCTTTGGAATGCAGCAGCACCTGGCTTTCATGTCTCATGCTCGCAAGGCAAGCATTTTACCCACGGAGCCATCTTCCCAGCCTGCTTGCTTTTTGTGCTCTCTCCTTTGTTTTGTTTTGTTTTGTTTGTACACTGCTAAGGATTGAACTCAGGGCCTAGTGCACACTGAGCAAGTGCTCTGATAATGGACTATACCCCAGACTCCCTTTCTTCTTTTATCGAGAAGAATCTGGGTTGCCTCTCATTCAGTCACCAGGCTTCGGCTGGGTTTGATCTGTTTTGGCTTCCGGTTTGCCCCTGAGATGGGCGTCACCTAGGATGGAAAGGTAGTTAAGTTTTTTTCAACCCCAGCAGACACCAAGAGAGCATTCACTGAAAGGCACAAGGCAATTACCACATTACAAACATGAGCCTCAAAGTCAGTCAAAGACTGTGGCTGCTGGAGTACACTGTCTCCTGGGCAGCTGCTTTGGCTACTGTCCCCAATTAACTCACCAGAGACTCAAAAATAGAAGGCAGCCTCTGTTCTGTTATATAATAAACAGTTCTTTATTTGAAATGACAATATTTACTTTTCCTGTAGTGAGCTCGCAGCCTAGTAGGCAGTGGGCAAACAGTGGAACGCCTCAGATGGAAACTTGAAAGGGCAGTTTAGCTGGTGGGCTTCCACTCTGGCTTTCTAGTTCACCAGCAGGTGACTGGAGGAGCCTCTGATGCTCTTCCTGTCTGGTTTCTGCAGGCTCCTAGGTGCATGTGACTTGCTGCCTACTGGGTATATCTTTCTTGTCTTGGTGAATCTGGAAGCACATAAGACAGATGTGGAGGAATGAGTTCTATAACATGATAGTGTATTTTATTATTTTGCTTTATTTTATTATCTTATATGTCTGGGTGTTTTGCCTGCATGTAAGTCTGCACCACTTGCATCCCTGGTGCTTGAGGAGGTCAAAAGAAGACATTGGGTCACCTGGAACTGGAGTTATAGGTGGTTCGAAGCCGGCATATGGTTTCTGGGAAACGACCTGGGAACCTCTGCAAAAGCATCTGGGATTCATGATCACTGAGCCAACTCTCTGGATGCCATGATAGTGTTTTAAACAGAATTAAGATTTTCTTTTCCTTTCTTCTTCTTTTTTCTTTTGAGATTCTACTGAGATTGATAGGTATACCCCATCTTGGTGATGTATACTTGTAACCCCAGCATAGGCCAGGGTGAGCAGAAAGATTGAATGAGTCCCAGGCCAAACTGGGCTTCTTAGTAAGACCTTGGCTTAAAAGGAGTGGGGGAGGGGCATCTTAAAGGCTTATCTCAGAGGTAGAATGGCTGCCTAGCATTTGAGAGATCCTGGCTCCTGTTTTCAGTAACACATGCACACACACAGGCACATGCACACACACACACACACACAAACAAATAAAAAATAAGTAATTTAAAGTTCATTTATATACATTTATGAGCAAAAAAGGGCTACCTCCCACAGGGTGGGTGACCGCCAACTTCCACACAGGTCTTTTCTATGACTCCTCAGTCATACAGTAGCTCTCCAGAGCATTGCTATTTCTTGCATAAGTAGAAAAAAAAGTCTTAGTTATGCTCTGCAAGAGGACTCAGGTACAATAGAGAGATGTGTTTAAGAAGGAAAAACTTTACCAGATGTCGTCATGCACGTCTTTAATCCCAGTACTTAGGAAGCAGAGACAGGTGGATCTCTGTGAGTTCAAGGACAACCTGATCTACAGAGTTCTAGGACAGCCAGGGCTACATAATGAGACCATGTCTCAAAAAACCCTTTGGCTTTTATGCTTCTGGTTAGGAAATGACACTCTGCACTTGGACCACGAGACTTGCTTAATGTTTGTGCTAAGATTCTCTTCCGAGGCTTTTTGCCTTGTGGCCCTGGTCTGTTGTTAATTGCAGGAACTCAGCAAACGCAATGGCTTATGTTTAGTTATTTCTGTTGTGGGGCTGAGGCTGGAGGCCGGTGTCTGAGCACATTCCAGACAAGGGCCCCCTCCACCAACTCCTCAGTTCTACAGAATTATTTGGAAACCTTGTCTCTTCTTCACCGAAAACCTAACCTCTCAATTTTCTTAAAAGCATGTCAAAGATTCAGTTCCAGATTAGTAAAAATTTCAAAGTTTAACTTTATTCTCCTTGAAAGGTCCTTCCTTTTATTGTGCTCTGACTTTAGGAGAATGATTCTCCCCCCCCCCCCAACACACACACCTCATATTGCTCACCAACTAGTTGCTTTAAAATTCCCCGCAGTGTTTGCTCTAGTGAAGAGTCCAGGGCCCTCTTTAAACATGATGAGGGCTGGGAGGCCCCAGAAGCTGCACGGGGTCTCATTTGCCTTCTCAAAGTTTGGGAAGCGCTGCCCTATAAATAGCCCCATCCTTAATTTTATAGAAATTTCACTCATCTTGTTGCTCTTCAATAAGTTAAATAATACTAAACAATACAAAACAGACCAGATCTTGTCCTTAATTTTATAGAAATATCACTCATCTTTTTGCTCTTCGATAAGTCAAATAATACTAAACAATTCAAAACAGACAAGATCTTGTCAACAATAAGTTCTCTATTGTGGCCCTGTTTGTAAACAATAACTTCTCTGTGGGACAGTCCATAGCCCTATAATCGTCCCCTCCCATGGGACATTTGTAGTAAGACAACATCTTATTTTCTGACAGAATGGGAGAACTAAGTGGACCAATTCTACTTCGTGTTACTCCTTTTTTCCCTCTGGCAATTTAAAAACATTCATGAAATGTCCCAGATATCTTGACCCTGTATTATATAGTCTACCTTAAGAGGAAAAATATCTTATAAGGATTCACTTTGTGTTGTTTTTGTTTTTAGTGCTAGGGACAGATGCAGTGACAGGGCATGAGCACACCGGGCAAACCCCATTTTAATCATTTATTTCTGTGTGGAAAACTGCTTTTTAAAAAATAAATAAATATGCCGGGCAGTGGTGGCGCATGCCTTTAATCCCAGTACTTGGGAGGCAGAAGCAGGAGGATTTCTGAGTTTGAGGCCAACCTGGTCTTCAGAGTGAGTTCCAGGACAGCCAGAGCTACACAGAAAAACCCTGTCTCAAAAAACCAAAACCAACCAACCAAACAAACAATAAATAAAGGGGAGCTGGGGGCATAGTTCAGTAGTAGAGCATTTGGCTAGCATTTGAGACACCCTGGATTTATTCGTAAGATCACAATAAACGAATGGATACAACAGAAAGACTGGAATTCAAAGCCCTGTGTTTCCATTATACTACCATGGGAAAATTGTACATACACACCTTATTTTCTTCGACAAGGTCTCACTAGGTAGCCCAGGCTGGCCCCAAGCTCTTGAAGTTGCCCCCTCGGCTTCCCAAATGCTAGGGTTACAGACATGTACTGCTGCACTTGGTGCTGCCATGTTTTTATAATAGGGATAATCATCCTCTGTAATAGACATCATACTCCCCAAGATCTGAGAGGATGGATGGTCTTGGGCTTGTAAAATGTGAAGGGCTCTTCAGTGAGGGATTCTATAAGAGGAGAAAATTATTACTATTCCTTTTACAGGCCTTTAATGAGTTATCAACCTGTCATTGATTAATCTGTTGCTTGAAATAAATCATTCCTTGTTTTTGCAGGATTACTGGAGAGACATAAATTATCCTGGGAGTTTTTTGGGGGGGTTAGGCAGACTTTAAATTTTAATAAAGTTAAATATAATGAGCAATGCTACCTCTCTCCCAAGCACACACATGTGTGCACATGTGTAGCATGTCACGTGCACACACATCCATTCTCGTTCTCTCTCTCCCTTCTCTCTTTCTCTCTGACTAGAGTGTGCATCTTTATTTGCAATTTTTATTGACTAGATTGATTGAACCTACCTAACCATTTGGGTCATCAAAGCCTCAAGTGCTTTGGGTTAGCTAAAGTATCACAAAGTCCACTAGCTCATTAGCCGTAAACCCTAATGTAGGAGAGTGATCAGAAATGAATTATTTACTGGATGTCATGCCTGCTTATGAAATCCTTCTGCTCATCTTTTGTTTCAGTTGCTATTACACATAAACCCCTCTTTTGAAATTTTGCTTATTTGGCCGTAAGAATTTTTGAAATTCTAAATAGTCATAAAGAAAACCCCAAACCTCTCCATAAGTTACAACCATTAAATTCTTTGCAAAGGAACAGCTCCTTATTAGCTCAACTGGATGCTTGAAAACCACTTGAGTGTTTTCAATTGCAGAATGGAAGAAAGATTTCTGAAATACCGGTGGATGTATTTGCTTGGAGTTGGTTACCCTCATTGTTGTCTTCTTTTTAAGGTTTATTTTGTGAGTAAAATTCGTTAATTATTATGGAAAGGAAGGAAAGGCAGGGGAAACATCCAAAAATCTGGTATACCAGAGATACATAGAAAAAAGGAATTCACGGGTATGAAGAAGAAAAAGTTGAGGGACTCACCCACCGGCAGTGTCTGAGGGCTGCAAACACTAGTTTCACAGAGAGAAAAGTTTCTGAAACCAAGTAAGTTGAGAAATCAGATTGAGAACACCTCTGCAGAAATTTATGACAGAAAGCTAGTTTTATCAACCCTTACAATGGTTACAAAGAGGCCTGGGGCTGATTCAGTCACCTGGCTTTGTTCACTTCTTGAACAAATTTAAGGATTAAACACTCACAAATGTTCCTAATATCTTCTGAGGGAGGAAAAGGGATGTTAGCACTTCTGCCTGGTGGGTGCCTTCATGCCCTCACGCCATCTGTCAGCTAGCCTTCGCTTGCTCCTTGTAGAGCAATCAGGGTATTCTAATTGGAGTATCTCTTCCATTCCACATGGTAAAAATAAAATGAAATTTCAATAACTGGCAAGAGACATTTTAGGAGTACTCAGAAGTTTTCAGAAATGAAAGCTTTCACATGCTTTAGAAGTTTTAAAGTTCAGTAAATTATGCAGCAGGAGTGAAGACTGAATTATCCACTCCCATGGGTGACCCTATACATGTCTGGATCTATGTGTGCAGATGGACAGATATACCTCATTTCTCACGGGATGCTAGATTTCTAAAAAGCTATTACTCAGGATGGACAGTTTTATGATTGCATAAGAAGAAAGGGGAAGGTGCCAGAGTTGTTATACGGAGGCTTTTTGGTGTATTAACGGTTGAAAACATTAGGACTTAAATGAAGATGGGAGACCAAACCAGACCAAAACTCAAACTTGAAAAAAATAATCCAAACCTTGAGCACAGAGTCTGAAGCATATGGGCACCCACCCAGTACGCGAGAGGGCAAAGGGAGCCCCAGACTTTAGCTTATTAAAGATGACCTTTCCCCTCTCTAAAATTTCAAAGCTGACGTTTCAAGAGCTGAGCAGACTGTGCCATATGTAACATGACCTCGGTCCCACTCTGCCTGAGCACTGATGGCGTCACTAATGAGAGGTGAAAGGTCCTTCTCGGGCAGCTTTTTCAGAAAGCCACCAACTCACGCCTGTGAAGTAAGGCTCTTCTTCCCCTCCCCCTCCCGACTTCAAGACAATCGCATTTCATACACAGCCTCAAAAAACACTTTTATTGCCAGTTGATTCGCTTACAGCCACAGTCAAATGGCAGGATGTGTGCATCGCATGCAGAAGGAAATATTTATTTTGACTCAGAAGGCAAAGGGATTAAGAGAACACTGTAGTAACCCTGCCTTTCATCTGCGTTTTAAAAGGGAAAATTTCCAGAGGCATCCATTGAAGTTCTATTTTTTTAATGAAGACTATCAAAGAGTCTTAGAGGGCCAGGTGTGTGTTTACCTGAAGGGAGGGGAGAAAGGGAAGGCTCTATACCAGGAGGAAGAGGCAGTTTTCGCAGAGGCTGGGGGAAAAAAAAGAAAAAAAGATGTGTGCTGGAATCTGTTATAGGCATCTCTAGGAGCCTGCCTCCGCCCCCACCCGCATTGCCCCTCCTTGTTCCTGCTGCTTGGAAACAAAATAGCTCTTTTCCAAGCGGGTTGTTATCATATTCGTGGCACGGTCAATTTCCGTTTGCCAAGAAAATATTTAGTCTGATCAAAGAAATTAGAAAATCGGATGAATAGAAACAGACGTTCCCACAAGAGAAGCGTTTGTCAATGTGAAGAGTCAGGCAGACGGCGGCCCACCCAGTTACTGCTGGGAATTAGCTCTGCAGCCAAAGGCGGAACTACAAGGCCACCTGGATTCTGCTGCAGGGGCTGCCGAAGAGGCAGGTCTCTTCGGGAAATTCAAATGGAGTTCGCAACTTGAGATGCTCCAGTAGAACGGAAACGGGAGGTTCGGGTATCCGTGCCCAAAGCAGGAGGTCCTTTCCATCTACCCACCAAGAAGGACCTTTCAAGAGGGCTCACTGATGTGGGCTCTAGCTGCCTCTGAAATCCTTCTGCTCTGCTCTTGCCTGGTTCATTATGCTTATGGGAAGACAAGAACACATTGTCCTTGGTAGGTGATAGAGAAGTCTGGATATAGAGGGAAAACAACTTCTCAATAAACAATTTTCATATTTGTGGATCTGGACGGAGAACGATTAATAGATGAAATTTTTGGATGTTTCTGATCTTTACCAGAGCACCCCGGCCAACTGCAGATGGTAACATAGAGGTTTTCCCTTGTCTTCGCTCTTCCTGGCAAGAAGCAAGCAAACTAGATGAGACCGTTTGCTGAGGTGCTTCGAGAAATCACGGTTTCTTGTATGGAGGTCCCAAGGCACCGAGTGCAGCCTTCACTAGGAAAAGGGGTCCGGATTCCTTGCTTGCCTAGTGCAAACTGGAGCACCTCTGGCCTGCAAAGTTCCTTACGCCGACGCCTCCAGTTTGGGGAGGAAAAAGACTGGGGTGGGGGTGGAGGGGGCTATGCCTGAAGGAAGGAGGAGGGAAGGAACGGCTAGAAGCCCAAGCTCCGTGGCTCACTGCTAAGAATCCCCCCCCCCGCCCCCCTCGGTCCCTGCTCGTCCACCGCCCGGCCGGCCGGCCCGGTTCCTTTTTTTGTTTCGGTTCCTGCAGGCAGAAGACTGCTTTGCCAGGAAGACAGCGCCCTCTCTCCTCCAGCCTGGTCGGTCGGGCTGTACCCCCTCCCTGCTCTGCTGACCTTCCGGCGCCTCCCTCTGGTCCCCGCCCTCCCGCCCTGGGTCTCCTCCTTCCTCCAGCCCTTTCGGCGTTCTGCCTTTCTAATCGTCCGTCTACCCCGGAGAGCAGCGGCCTGAGAGCACGCCTGGGTCCGGTCCCCCCGGGCTATCGGACTAGAGCACCCGACCCACCGCTCTGCACAACTCGGCCGAGCTGTCCCAGCACCGAGGTGGCGTCAGGGTCCTCGGTGAGACCAGGCTCTGCGGTTCCCACGGGAACACTGGGGGTGCGCACCTATCTGAGCGCATGATCCGGGACCCAGTTTGCACGCGGAGTGATAGATGGGGTTGACGGCTAAACTTGGGTCGGAGTGGGGGAATAAAAAAAATATTGTGCAGCCTTCTTCCTAGTCCTAAACGTGTCCCTCGAGGTTCACTGGCTTCCGGCAGCCTTACCCCGCTGGTTTCCAGGAGGCCTTTGCCAAGAACTGTAACGGTATTGCAAAGTAGAAGCAAAGAAGAGTGGGTAAGACTCCCAGAAAGACATGGCTAAATGGGCACTTCCCCAGTTCCCTCGGCCTGATGTTTCTTTCCGCACTGTTCCGGGTTGCAGACAAATAAATGCTGCGGGGCCCATTCCAGAAACAGAGGCAGCCCAACTCCTGTGAAAATCCAACTCTTGTAAAAATGGAGAAAAGCAATAACTAACAGATTTCCTACAACACGAGCATTCGTCCACCGAAATCACAGGCCTAGAAAGATCCCACACCCGGGATGGAACTCCTGCTTGTTCCCTGGAGCGATAGGGCGAGTTCGCCTGGAGGTGACCTCTCTGTCGAACACAGGCGGCTCCAGCAATGAACTAATTGAGTCACAAGCCACTGGCCATTCCTAACAAAGCCATCTATCTCGGCAGCTCAGCGCCCAATTTGTCCGCAGCACTTTCTTCCGCAATTCAGAAGCATTACCCTGTTTTTAAAAAGTATCACGGCAGAGACGTGGCAATTATCCTGGGCTCGGGTTACTCTAAATGGCTTTAGACTGCGAAATGGAAGAACACGAAGGCGGCGAACGTGTCGATCGCCTGGGGGCTGAGCCTGGACGAGGGTTGGGGAACAGATCGAGGAACTTTCGGCTAGGTATACGGATACCCTGCGCAGAGCTGTGGCTGTTGGCTCTTTCCACCAGTCAGAAGGAAGAGTTAGTCCTTTGCCCCTACAGATTAAGGTCTCCCAGCGCCGGACCCTCAGAGCTTTGGGGAAGAAAGGCTAGCGTCCTGACATGACCAGGCCAAGCTGAGAGCCGGTTTGGGGTCTACAACAGGTTGAGAACTTTAGGCACTACCAGGACCGAGAAGCAGAAGGAGAGGTCAAGGGTCTGGGATCAGTGTTGGAGAATCTGGTCTCTCCTGGGAAACCACATTGAGACTGGGGAGGAAGCGGAGGGAAGGGGAGCTGGCTCTGGGAAGCGCGGAGCAGTAAAAGGCGGGCCTGGCAGGGGTACGGTGGGGTGGGGGCGCGCTGCTAAGGTGAAACTCCGTAAAGCTGGAGGAGCTCAGAGACAGCCGGGCTTCTGCACACTAGGCGTGGGGGTGGGGGAGACAGTCTACAAGTCTTCATTTCGGTCCTCCAAGGTGAATTGGGCCTGGGCAAAGACGCAGGAAAGAAAAGAGGCATTCGGTTGCCTTTGCCCGGCGCGCAGACGTCTATTCATCCCTGCAGGCTGTGGCGGCCACACTGTGCGCGTGTCTTTCTCCTTCTGTTCAAACCAGCCCCCACATCTTGAAGTAATCAGTAGCTGAGGAGGGACTCGTCCCCCTGGCATCTCAGGTTAAAGAAAGAGGTCCAGGAAAATGTGGTAGAGCCATTACAAGAAATCCGAGCCGCAGTCATCAGGGACTCCAATTGCCATCGCATTAGGATTGATTAGAGACCAGCAGTACCGTAATGACCCGGAAAGAGGGGCAGCCGGGGATTATTAATATCAGAATGTGTGTGTGTGTGTGTGTGTGTGTGTGTGTATGTGTGCAGGGAGGCGGTAAACTGGGGAGAGAGACGTTTTAAGTTACTAGGATTTATATATAAGTACAGGCTTACCTGAGGAAACTGGATAGTCAGGGAATCACGCAAACAATAAATCTAATTGCATCTAAAATTTCACGAAGTCTGATTTTTGAGAGAGAGAGAGAGAGAGAGAGAGAGAGAGAGAGAGAGAGAGAGAACGATGAAAAGCAGACTAACATTTTAGTTTTTTTTTAAAAAAAAACACATAGACTTATAAAATGATTGTAAAGAACCAAGTGAAAAGATGGGGCTTCAAATTGATTACCTTCCTTGCAACGGGAATTTTAAAAAACTGGGGTTTTCTAACCATTCTGATTTTTTTCTCTTAGGAATATGTTTGCATTTTCTCTATATACTTTTTTCCCAGTCTGTATAAGTCTAATAAAGAGAGTTCAAGCAGAGGTACCCGGATAGTGGGTTTTGTTTTGTTTGTTCAAGATATGAATGATCAGGATCCCAAAGAGATGTGCAGAAGAAAGCGGTTTGTCTCCTTCCTTGGAGTATGAGCCAAAACAAATCAGCCCCTGATGGTCTGGGCCGAAAGGCAGCTCACTGGATAATTAACTCCATCTTTCCAGTCCACCCTAACTGTTTATTTAGTGTCACCCCGCATTAGCATCACTGGCACTTTCCTCTGAACAGGAGGAGTTGCAGGCTTTCACCTCCCGAAAGGAAATTCTTCTAGCTTAGACAGATGTGATCCTCAGGATGTACATTAGTTGAGAGAGAGGGAAGAAAAGTTGATTGAAAATCCGATGGAAGATAAGGACTCTCGGGAGTTTCCATTTTGTAAACTTGCTCCGATGTAGCGTTTAAGGAGAAATGGACCATGTGTCTTACAGGCTTAAGGATTGATCGTGACACCTCACTTTCCAGAAAGGTGATGCCCCTCATGCTGAATGGGATCTTCTGGTTCAGACTTGACCATCGATGTTCCTGGGCTGAGCCTCTGCTGTGTGCAGCTGAAGTAAAATAAGCGAAGGGGAAGGGGGGGGGGGTCGGAGGAAGGAGAGGAAGAAGTGGAGACCAAAGGGACAAAGCAAGAGTAGAGGGCGAACTAAGGAGCGGCAGCTCAGGTGCAGACGACATTAGCCGCTTTTCTTTGAGTGGTACAGAGAAGGAGGGGCACACCACAATGCCTTCCAAGGGCACCCCTGCTTTTTCCTCTCTGGGAATTTTCAGCATGAGGAGAGGAGAGCACGGGATAGGGAGCTCAGATTGGTGGAGAACAAGCTAGGATGCACGCGTTTGGAGGTGTCCTATTTTATCCGGCCCTCTATGTTTCTCGGAACAGTGAGGAGATTGAGATGGCCTTTTCGTGGCTGCACGCGTGGACAAGGTTTCAGGCGTAGGACTCCAGCTGGTTCTGTTTGTCCAGGTGTGGGAGGGGGGCGGCAGTCGGCTGTCGTCCTGGGCCAGCCTAGCCTTTTCGCACCACGGAAGCAGGAGCCTCTGTCCCCACGCTCCCCGCCCCCATCCAGGAGAAAGCCACTACCATCCCCTACTCCCATACATAAATACATTAGAACTACAGACAAATCCTCATTGTTCAGAATAAGCCGAGGAGGAGGCCGGACGGCTCCCCTCAGAGAGGCAGAACGAGGCAAAGAGGGTGGGTGGGAGGGAGGGAGGCGGGGGGGGGGCGCGGATCCGGTGTCGCGTTGCAGATTCCCACTAAAGATAACGAAACGTGATCTATTTTTCAGAACAGCAAGTGGATGGGAAAGAACCTTGACAACACAAAACTCATTTACTAATGGACTGGTTTTGAGTTTCTCCTCTCTGGGTCCGCAAATCTCCCTGATCCCTCGGCCTATTCAGCCCTCGCAGGCCACAGTTTTCTGCCCTGGGCAGGTGGGCGGCAGCTCCCGTGCTGTCGCTTAGGATCTAAACCGGGTTCCCAAGGATCCTGGGGAAGAGCTGGCTTCTGTCAAAGCAGAGGGAAAAGATGAATAATGTTGCCTCCGCTTGGATCAGAGTCTCCATACTGCCGCAGAGAGACGACTCTAGTTTATTGAAGATACCCTTGACTTCCAAATCTGAACGTAGGGTAGGAGCCCCAAGTCTTTCTTGATGGTAAAGGACCTCCAAGAAACCCGGCTGGGAGCCTCAAGGCATCTTGCTTCAAGCCAGGATAAAAGCAAGTAGGTCCCAGTACAGGGTTTTGGTCCAAGGCCTATGTCAGCCCATGCTTTCTCCTTGGCCTTTCGGTCCACGGCTTAAGTGTACCTGTCACTCATTACCTGCAGGGCAAAGGCATCCGGCCCTGAAACCCGACTTTAAGAGCCCCTCTCCCAGCTTCAATCCACTAAGCACGAGTGGGCTGGAGTTGTTGGTTTCCTTTAACTTCCTGACGCACACATCTTTGCTTTTCATGCGATTTGCATTGACAGCAAAGGTTTTATATTACAGAACTACTCAAACCTTTCTGTGAGCGATTTAAAATGGATCATTTGGTTTATGTGGTTTGTAAATTCATGTCATTTTACCTCTTTTAGTGGTTTTCAGTGAAAGGTTCCATTTTGGGAAACCTTATATATCCAAGCCAATAATTATCATTTATAACAATTGGTTCCCTTAACCGAGGGATCCAAATAGCAGAGAGGCTCCTTGGTACAAAGCGCATAGTACTTCTCCTTTTTAGTTAAGCGATCTGTTGGATTAAATGGTATAAAGGGAGGGGGAGGGGAATACTTGCGTGTCCAGTCCCCCCCACCCCCCCTCGTCCCCTCCTTCCCCGCCTCTGAGGAAAAAAATAGTCTTTTACCTCGCTTCTAGTCATCATAGCACCTGCGCCCCTCCTCTGCCCACTGGCCACTCCTCTTCCCACTTGTCACCAGTGTCTGGTACAGTCCTGATTCCTTTTGAAAGGAGATGAAACGTAGGGGGCTCCTGTTATCCTCTGTAAATGTATACCTGTACTTATCTGTGAGTTCTACCTCCCTTCACTACAAAGACAATTACAAAGTATCCACTGCACTCAAGGTACTGTTTGTCTTTTAAGAGATGTGACTGTGCTTATAACCCTCTTCCCATTTTAATTGTGCACACTTGTTCCAGACTTTAGGGCACTGATTTTGAGGGCCCCCGTATACGTCCCCTTTCTGGTCCTCACACAGCTGCCATGTCCATAAAGACTGTTCCAAGCAGAGACATTCCTCTTGGCAGGACACTGCAGTTCCCCAAGACTTCATCGGAAACGTCATGAGCACTAAAATAAGACAGGGAGGGAAAATTACCAGGCACACAGCCTTAGGCTCAGCAGTGCCAGGCTTCCAGTTTAGAAAGTAAGTCATCGGGCTTACCATGTGGCAGGAGCTCTTTTGAAATGATAAACACCATTAAATGCATTTTATATATTTAAAAAAGAAAGCCCAAGCCTAAATGTAATGATGTATCAGCATCTGCTTCCAAGGTTTAATTGCATGGGATAGACGGAGTTTCAAGGAAGCAGAAAGCCTTGTGTGGGAGATCATCAGAGCAGAGGTTTTCTGGCTACTTACAGTCTCTCGAGGGAAACAGCTCTGAGGTGGGAACCCTTTATGAGCTTGAAATGCATGTTGCAGGGTGCACTGGACTGGCTGCATTATTTTAAAACCATATAAATAATACAGAGGGAATCCCTTCTCTTACTTAGATCTCAAAATGCAAACGGTTCTTTGGCTGATGGAATCAAAACACGGAAAGGAGACCAGCAAGTTTGAAGAGCCCAGAGTTTGCTCCCAGCCATTCTCCAAGAGGGCACACTGAAATCAAAAGCATTTTTGAAGTGTACTTAAAATTCTGTTTTGAACTTATCTAATCAGAGATAAGTATAGTTATAAAGTCACTCTCCCTCCACACTGGGCTTCCCTTATCGACACCCATTGTTCTTATCTGTTGCCAGTCTTAGTTACTGACAATAGATTATCTTTGTTTAGAGAGGCTAATTGTTTTCGAAATCTTTTTAATAATTGCTTTGGAACAAGGTGTGCAAATGAGGCTTAAGATAATTACAGCTTCATTTGTTTGTGCAGTTTTACTAAGCATTCTCCCCACAGAAGCAAAATAGCAGATGAAGGAACTTAAATTGCAGGACACCTCTCATTGGCTGGGAGCAAAATAGGCCAGCATTGCAACACACACACACACACACACACACACACACACACACACACACACACACACTTTATTTAATCTTCTTGGAGCCACTGTGGTTCTAGCTTAGAGGGCAGTGTCCCTCTCAGAGCAGAGCAAGGATTATGTTACTGCCAGACAGTTATTGGAGCTGGGCACAGTTTTATTTAATTTACACCCCATTCACCGCCTTTTGCATGAGGTTCCCCCAATTTTTTTGCTAATGGCAAGTAAAGCTTTTCAGCATCCATCGGTAGTAGAGGTTGGATTGAAAAACGCAACCGTACAAATGGGGAAACTGAGTCCAGAAGTCTATGGACCACAAGATACTAAATTGCAAATGAAGCTCTGGTGTCTCTGTGCTACCGTGCCAGGGTCAACTCTTCTGAGCCCTCTTCTAGAGGCACTTTGAGAATGAGGGGAAGTTGCCCAGATCAGAGTCCTTGGGCCCTTTGGGAGGTGTTGGACGTTAGGAAGAGAAAGTGTGTGTGTGTGTGTGGGGGGGCGAGTTTGACTTCAGCTCCAGGAGCCAAACCTGGAAGAAGCCACTTTCTGAGTGCCTGCAGCGCAGAACCCTAGTCTCCTCTTGTATTATTTATCTCATTCCATAGCTATTCATCAATCCATTATTTATTCATCTTAACATTAAGGTAATTAAATATGAGCTCACCGGGAAAAGCCAAGACTGCAAGAGACAGGGCTAGGAGTATGGCGAAGAGGGTCATTAGAACGTCTGCAGTCATTGATTTGTGCTGAGATGCGTGAGGCTTCCCTTAGGTGACACCAAAGAGGGCGCCGCTTCGCAAGGTCCTGATTTGGTCACTACCCCTTTCAGCACCCTAGTTCCCTCCTCCCGACCCCACCTCACTTCCCACCTCTCTGGGTCCTTATCCTCCCACCACTCCTTATTCAGGGCTAGGCAACTTCGCCCTCCCCACGCGGGGCGGCGGGGCGGCGCGGCTTTGCTGCCCGGCCGGGCGGCGCGCCGGCTGGCCAGCTCCGGATAGGCGCCGCTCGCAGCCAATCAGCGTGCCGGGGGACGCTGCGCGCTTTAAGGCCGCTGCGGGGAGAACAGAAACCAAGTTCCCCGGCAACTAGCAGCATCCACCCGGCGGCAGGCCGGAGCGGGAGAGGCCCGGAAGGCTGCAGAGTGCGCCAGCCACTCGGAGTCTAGCTCACTCCTCCTTCTCTTCGTCTTCCTTCGCCTCCCGCCCGCCGAGGTCCGACTGGTCCCATCGCCTGCGCCAAGGCTAGGGAGGGGGTTAAGAGCAGCCGCGCCCCCCTCCCCGCGGCAGCCGCCCCCAGCTCTTCCAGCTCTGCTCGCCGCCGCGTGCGCCCGGGCCCGTGCGCCCCGGCAGCGCCAGCCATGTCGATGCTGCCGTCGTTTGGTTTTACGCAAGAGCAAGTGGCGTGCGTGTGCGAGGTTCTGCAGCAAGGAGGGAACCTGGAACGCCTGGGCAGGTTCCTGTGGTCCTTGCCCGCCTGCGATCACCTGCACAAGAACGAGAGCGTGCTCAAGGCCAAGGCAGTGGTCGCCTTCCACCGCGGCAACTTCCGCGAGCTCTACAAGATCTTGGAGAGCCACCAGTTCTCGCCTCACAATCACCCCAAACTGCAGCAACTGTGGCTGAAAGCGCACTACGTGGAGGCTGAAAAACTTCGCGGCCGTCCCCTGGGTGCCGTGGGTAAATATCGGGTGCGCCGAAAATTCCCGTTGCCGCGGACCATCTGGGATGGCGAGGAGACCAGCTACTGCTTTAAGGAGAAGTCTCGGGGCGTGCTGCGGGAGTGGTACGCGCACAACCCCTACCCCTCGCCGCGGGAGAAGCGGGAGCTGGCCGAGGCCACCGGCCTCACCACC
The DNA here is from genome assembly GCF_947179515.1 of Apodemus sylvaticus. Taxonomy (NCBI): domain Eukaryota; kingdom Metazoa; phylum Chordata; class Mammalia; order Rodentia; family Muridae; genus Apodemus; species Apodemus sylvaticus. Next base: position 49,383,849 of record NC_067477.1, read on the forward strand.
ACCCAGGTCAGCAACTGGTTTAAGAACCGGAGGCAAAGAGACCGGGCCGCCGAGGCCAAGGAAAGGTACGCGGCGTGCTTGTCCAGGCTCGGGTGATCCGGGGAAGTCTCACCCTTCGCTCCCTTCTGCCCCCCGCAGGCGTCGCCACCGGCTCCCTACCCGCCACCACCCGGCAGAGGTCCGTGGGGCGGTGCCCCGGCCTCGGCGACGCTGCAGTAAAAGTTCATGAACTCTTGAGGTTGCCTGCTAGGGACTGGGCCGCGCTTGCGTGGAGCATTCGCGCGTGGGTTTCTTCGGTGGGGAAGAATGTCGGGAGCTGTCGGCGCTGGGTTTGTTTCACGCCCTTCTGGCTGGCTGAGGCGGAGAGGGGGTGGCCAGGGGCTTTGTAGATCAGAGGAAACGGGGGTATTGCTAGGTATCGCGAGGGAAGCGGTTCGGTACGGCGGAAGGTCTCGAACCTCCGCTCTTTCGCTCCGGCTTAAGCTGGTCTGAGTCGAGAGCTCGGTCCCCAGTACCTCCTGAATCTTTGCTTCTTCTCTCCCGCTAGTCTAAGAAGGGGAGTTCTGCCTCAATCCGCGCTAGTTGGACAATGGGAGGAGTCAAGTAAAAAGAAATACCCTGCAAAGGGGGTTTTAAGGGTGTCGCTGCTGGGTGTCCTATTCGAGGCCCTAAGCCGGGAGAAGACTGCCGCCTGCCGCGCTCCCTCGTGCGTGGCCGGGTTGCTTTCGCTGGCCTCGTCCTCACTGCTGTCGGCGAGGAGTAGGGTTCCAGTCGCTGGCTTGCCTCACCCGGGAGTTCGGAAGCAAGGCAGAAAGAAAGAAAGAAGAAAAAGAAAGAAAGAAAGAAAGAAAGAAAGAAAGAAAGAAAGAAAGAAAGAAAGAAAGAAAGAAAGAAAGAAAGAAAGAAAGAAAGAAAGAAAGAAAGAAAGTCTGTCTCCCGCCCCCCTCCCCTCCTCGCGCAGACGCGGCGGCTGCTCGGCCCGGGAGGTTCGCAGCAGCGTCTGCCCGAGGTTCGGAGGCGCGCGGGGCGGAAAAGTTGGGGAGCGGGGCACAGAGCCTTTGTTCACTGGCAGTTTGGGAGCCGAAGGTCTGGCTTCCAGGATTCCCTCTGGGTGGGGAAACTACAGAGCCTTCCTAAATTCAACGGAAAGGAGCTCTTCGAAAGCGAGGGAGAGACCCTGCTGGGAAGGGAATATGCAGGCGGGCGAGCGCTAGGCGCCGGGTGGCCGCCGGCGCTGGAAAGGAGGAAGAGCGAGCAATCCTGAAGTTTACTGGGACCCGGGGTCCCAGTGGGGACTGTCTGACACTCCGTCGTGCGGGGTCGGCCGGCGCCCAGCCGGGTCGAGGCAGCTCGGTCAGTTTGCTCGGCTGAGAAAGGGTAGGAGGCCCTGGGTTGCGGACGAGGAGAGCAGAAGGGGCTGGGGAATGAACTAGAAGCAAAGAAAACGGGACTGCGCGGTTCCAGCTACCCTTTAGCTTACAAAACGGTTGGTCCCTGAAGCCAGGCGAGGGCCCACTCCCGGATGAAATCCGAGAGACTGGCTAAGCTCCCTGTGTTTACTCAGGTCACTGGGCCGCTCTGGGCACGACTTCCCATGACCTGTCCTAGGTCTCTGGAACCCCAGGCTCCGGACAGGGGCAGGGAAGCTGGTCATCTAATTGTTTCCTCAGATGGAGGCAGGCAATTGACTTGGGTCACAGCAAGCATTTGTGCAGTTTGTCTCCTGATCATTTCGTTATCGCGACAACCATTTGTCGGAAGGCTTCCAGTTACTTGGATGTATGGGGCTGGTTAATAGGTACTTAAGCATAGCTGCTTGGACAAAATTGAAAATCCTTTTTTCTTTTGGTTGTTGCTCATTTTAAATAAACCTGGCTCATCTGACTGTGAGAAGTACAGAAGAGAAGGGAACTGTCCCCAAAGCAGCAGGCCCTCCATTTCTTTAGGCCGCCTCTTCACCTCCCCCATGACCCTTGGGGCTGGGTGGGAGGCGAAGCTCCCCGTTTGGGTTGGTGACAGATTGCACAACGGCCCTTTCCTCCTTCCAGCCCCCCTTCCTTCATCTCACACTTAAAACAAAAAAAACCAACCTTCTCTTTAACCATATGGTGTTGTCCTCTATTTCTCAGGGAGAACACTGAAAACAATAACTCCTCCTCCAACAAGCAGAATCAACTCTCTCCTCTGGAAGGGGGCAAGCCGCTCATGTCCAGCTCAGAAGAGGAATTCTCACCTCCCCAAAGTCCAGACCAGAACTCGGTCCTACTGCTTCAGAGTAATATGGGCCACGCCAGGAGCTCAAACTATTCTCTTCCAGGCCTAACGGCCTCACAGCCCAGCCATGGCCTGCAGGCTCATCAGCATCAGCTCCAGGACTCTCTACTGGGCCCACTTACCTCCAGTCTGGTGGACTTGGGTTCCTAAGTGGGAGATACTGGGGCCTTGAAGGGATGGCCGGAGCAGCAACCAACCGCAGCGTCTAGGGACACTTGTACATAGAAGCCAGGGACAATTCTGCAGCTTGTTTCTGGGGTTCTTTGCGCAGAAAGGAACCACAGGTTTTCACAATTGTCTTTTTAAAAATTACAACCAACAGCAATCTCAGTTGAGCATACTTTCCCTCTTCTCTCCAACTCTTAATACCCTTGCATTTTCCCTCCTACTAAAAGGTCAGGAAACAACAAAAACACACAGGCTTGGCTCTGGGCAACCCAGGCAATACTTTTTCTTTTTCCTCCTCTTCCTCTTCGTCTTCTTTTAATTAACAGAAATTACAAATTAACTGGATTTTAATTATTTTCTTTTAATTTATTTATGGAGAAATGGTTTAGGGAAGAGGAAAAGGAAATGGAGAAAGACAGAGAGAGAGAGAGAGAGAGAGAGAGAGAGAGAGAGAGAGATCAAAATAATGTAAACAAGAAACTTCCAGTCTGAGGGGAACTGGCTGCCTTCTTAAGATGAATAGGAAAACTATAATCACAGCTGTTTTTTGATGGGAAGATTAAGTTTACATTTTTCATATTTAGTGTTAAATAATTTTATGTAGATTAAAATAAAAGAGCAGTATTAGCGAGGGAAACAAGTGCCTAAATGTCTTAATGCTCTCTATGGGAGGTGGTTAGAGTAGCAGTCATGTTAGTAATACAACTATTTTTGTCAAATTTAATGGGGGTTTTGGTGATTGTTTTCTTGTTGTTTTTTTTTTTTAATGTTTATGACAAACTCTAAATGTGTATCAACGAGGGAGGGGGAAAACTGCTTTCCTAAATGTCATCACTTCTTCCTCAGAGACTTTCCTATCTGTAGGCTGGCTCTGTCCAAAGGGCTCTGCTACTCCTAGTTTCTACTTGCAAGGGGGTGCCAATGAATCCGGCAGCCTGGTGTTTGTTACTAAAACAAGCACGTGTTTTTAGGCTTCCTTTCTGTTGTACCTAAACCAGTCTAAATTAAAACTCAGTAGACCAGCAGGAGTTTGATTCTGTTTCTGAAAGGTGAGTTGTGTATTGCTGTCACTGGGCCTATTTAAAAACAAGTTTTCTTGCTTTCTTAGTAGTAGTCATGAATTGCAGGGTATTTTTGAAGTCTATCACCTGAAACCAAGAGAGAATAGTGGCTAGGTTAATGATATGACGAAAGAAAAGAAGTTTAGCCTTGGGTATTTATTTATTTTTTTTGTTATTTAGAAATGCAGTTTTGTTTACCACTGTTTCTTCCCCACAGCCTTCATATGTGAGCTTGGCTCTTTTGTGTTAGCAACTTATGAGAAGACTGTGAAAGTAAACCTAATTTATCTGTTTTTTTTTAAAGGGAACTCGAACAAGAATTTAAGATTATGAATTGATTTGTACAAATAAAAAAGCAGGTCATCAGAAGCTCTTTTGTCAGATAGTGTCCAAAAAGACCCCAGCAGTCATGAAGGCTCCATGTTCTTTTTGCCTGGGGTAAAATGATGTACCTTATGTATTTAGCTTTTAAGACTAGTGAAACAAATGGCATTATTTATTAAAATTCTACTCAGGATAACAGGATTGGCTTGCTTGTGCTTTGTAAAATATTGTTCCCCAGGGAGAGTTTATTTATTTTCTGACATGACAGTTCCATAATTTTGATTTTCCTCATCTATAAGTGTCAATATTAATATATTTCTTTCTTACCTTTTTGTATTGTTTTTGACCTGAAGTGTATGTTTGTGTGTGTGTGTGTGTGTGTGTGTGTGTGTGTGACAGAGAGAGAGAGAGAGAGAGAGAGAGAGAGAGAGAGAGAGAGAGAGAGATTAAGGCTCCCCTATAATGAGTTTTCTTTTTTTGACTGTCGGATTGTTTTGAGTTCAGACGAGAAATGGTCACTGTGCTTTTAAATATAGTCACTTTTACTTATAAAGTCATTTTCCCTTGGTGATGGACAGATGTGCACACAGAGACCATCATTTGGGCTGGGAGCTCCGGGTCCCATTCTCCCTTGTTAGTGTTTTGGATCATTAAGTCGGTGTTTATTTAAGTCACTAGGGTGTTTATTCTCCACGTCTTGGGCCACGGAGAAATGCCACCCTCTGCAGGAGGGGCTCATGCAGGGAATCTCCACACATTCTTCACATTCACTCCCCAAAACAAACACCCGGCACAAAGATAGCTTTCAGTGACCCTGACAGGCTTCAAAAGAGACCGCGGAAATCTCTCTGGAAAATAAGGAAGGGCCAATTACTTTAATTTCTTACATGCCCTCGCTTCCTACTCCGACTACCCCCCACTCTTGCAGCTCCTCTTGGCAAAATTTTAGAGTGGTAGAAGTTCTGTCTCCCAGGGCCGCCTGCTTCCTGCTCGCTTGGTTGGTGGATCTTGGAAAAGTCTGCGGGTCTGGCTAGCAGCTAAGACGGCCAGTCCTGTAAAAGCCCCCGTGATTACTGCTTGTAAACTCGTTAAAAGGACAGTTTTCTGTCATAGCCATAAACTCTTTGTAAAATCCCTGGCACCCGATCCAGAATGTGCATATTCCAGATGTGTTTAATAAGAAATTGCAGTCTGCCTCTCTCCGCCATTCTCCACGCAGTCTGGCTAAGAGCGGGACAAGCGGGAGGAGGCGAGAAAGCTGGATATTGCCCTGAGTTTTCTTGGCAATCATTTTTAGAGCGATCATTAGGGGGGGAACTAACCAAACTTTTTTCCCTCGAGGAAAACTGGAGAACCAGCTGTTGAGGGACCAATTTACCTTCTCGAAGTCAAAGTTTAACTGAATCTAGACCCACGTTTCGTTTCTTCTCCACAGATTTCATAGTGATAGCCAAAAATAATGAGAAGGCTCTTACAAATAAAGTGATTTTTAGGACGAAACTTTACAGCATTTGCTAAGTGAGAGAAAAAAAAAAGCAACAAAAACAAAACAAAAAACCCCAAATCGAGTGGTGTTTTCTAAAATGCCACGAGGTTGCTGGGATCCGACTTTCTTCTTGCTGTGACCCCCTGGCTGAGAACGAAGCTTCCTAAGTATTAGGAGGCCAAGGGGTTTGGCCAGCAGTTCCCGAGTCTTTGGCTTAGCAGATAACAGGGACTCAAGAACTTGGACTCAAGACCGCTGGAACTGGCAGCAGGAGTTCTAGGCAAAGACTGCCTGGTCTTCATCTGGAGATGGGGTGGAAGATCCCCGTGGAACTGCGCTGATGGGCTAGCTCTACGGGCCAAGCACCGCACCCCTGAGCGGCGGTCCTCAGCCTCTGCAACGTCCTTATAGAGACCTCCCAGGCCCGAAGGTCTTTCGCTGGGCCCACGGGCAGGACTCCAGACCCAGGATCGAGAGGCTTCTGCTGCAGAGACGTGGGGGAGCATCTGTTTCTGACTGCTCCGCGAACTGTTGGTGCCGTTCTGCGTTGAGGAGGCACACTCCTCGAGTACTGAGACCTCAAGGACCAGTCTCTGCTTCCTGTGGCTCCCAAAGAGAATCGCACTTGTCTTGGGACCCGGATCCTAGGGCAGCTCCAGGCACAGGGCTCGGTGGACCCCTGCGAAGTGCCCAAGAGCAGAGGAGACCAGGCTGGCCTCAAGGAAGAAGAGGAGGTCTTGGGCTAGGCCCGGACAATGCAGCTGTCGTCCTGGGCTTCCCCGACTTCTCTCAAGACTCAAGGCTCGGCCTCCCTGATGAGTTCCTAGAGACGTGAGTGGCACAGGACGCTGGCACGGCGGGGTGACACCCGGCTCTGAAGTGGGGTAGACCCCCTGGCTGCAAGAGGTTCACGGAGCAAGTGTCAGCGCTCCTGGGAACACCGGCCCTCGACAGTCCGCTCCGAGGGTCGGTCCTTGCAGCCTCGCCCCGCGGTCCGTTCCCGCTGCCCTTCCCACTAGACTAATGCCTTGGCTTCGACTCTGTGACTTAGACGCCTTACCGAGCGCAGGCCAAGCAGTGCCTATCAGGGACCTGGCCTGATTAGGAGTTAGCCGCCATCTGTGCGGGTGGAGAGAGGTACCCTGGCTTCTAAGGTATTTCTTTTAGGGCAGAGTCGTCTCTTTGCTCCCACGGTGTAGTCGGGTGGCTCCCGGGGACAGCCTCCTCTTCCCTATGTCCAGTCCTGGATCCAGCCAAAAGGCACCAGCCCAGGCGCGCAGCACTCTTGGTTCTGGCGGTTAAAGTACACAATCTAGCCAGATTTTATAGAAGTGGGTGATATTGACAGGCACAGGTGGGGTGTTCCTTTTCCAAAGCCTTCTCCCAGAAGGCTCTAAAACCTTCTAGACCACCCCCTCCAGTTGTCCAAAGCCAGAAGAACTAGTGTTGGTGGCCTCTATGTCTCACGCGTTTCGCACTGAGGGTACCTGAGGACTTAGTTTCATAGGCTGAAGGTGTGCCACTAAAGAGGGGACTTCTGAGCACTTCAGGCTCTGCTCTGACTGGGTCCACAAACTCTACCTGGAAAAGTCTTTAAGAAGGATGGGTTAGAAAAAATACGTGGACCATCCAGGGACAAACACTATCAAATGTGACCGAAACGTTGGCTATTCTTTATCCAGGAAAAAAAAAAAAAAAAACCGCTGCCCTGGAAAGGTCTCATTTTCTTGCTCACGCAGACACACACACACACACACACACACACACACACACACACACACACACACACACAGAACTTCGTTCCAGCTGATGAAATTGGAAACCTGTTCTCCCACTGAGGATGACAATCAGGGTTTTAGACGCTGTATTCCTTTCAGACAGCGAGAAACAACACTGCAGTAGCATTTAAAAACAAAGAAAAAGAGACTGCTAGGGGTGCACGGGAAGCCGTCCATTCTCCAACCCCGGCCTAAGATCTTCTCCTCTTAACTTGTTAATGGATGGCCCAGACCTGGATTCTCAGCAGGTAGAGTATAACCCCACACTGCTTTTAGAAAAGTAGTCACTATTCTCCTCTTCTGGAAAGTGAAAATATTCTCCACGACCAGACAGAACAATGTGAGAAAGAAACTAAAAGTCAAATATCAACACCAAGTCTTATTGAAAAGGGGAAATAGGTTAGTTTTAGATTTTACACATACTACAATGTGCCTGAAGTGTCCACTCAAAATATGACTGAAAGACACTGATACTCTTTCTTCTCCCTTATTGTTAGTATTAGCGATTGCCATTAAAGGAAGAAAAATAGAGAGATTCTGTTCTGTATCTTTACTTTGCAAAATACATTCCAAAAATGTATGCCTCCTGCGTTCATCTGGTCCCTTCTGCCCTTCCCTCAAAGTTAAAAGACAAATACTTTATGAGGCGGACACAGGTAGAATCAAACAGGAACATGGTGGACTGACAGCCAAATCTACTTTAATATGCCGTATAAATTAGTTAAATTTGGGACTTTAAATGGATTATGACTTTTAAAATGCCATGACTCATTCGTAATAGAAACAGCTTTTGAGGGGGAGGTGGTGATTTCAGGACTTGAGAAAGTGTGCATGTGGAATTGAAGTAGAGTCCCAGACTACACATTTTTACTGACACTTCAAGTGTCTTGAGATTCATAAAGAATACATCCCATGGAAGAGTCAATGTCCTTGATAGTCTGCAGATCCCAGGCTGCATATCTCTGAAGTTGACTTTTGGGGTGTAGTTTTATTGACATTAAGTATTTTTACAAACTCCACTGTTCTCCTATCCTCTACACACACACACACACACACACACACACACACACACACACACACACTTTTTTTCCTTTTGCCCTCAGGAAAGGCTTTACCTGCTTTGGTAAAATTTCCAATCTGACTTAGTTTCATAGGTGTGCCATCCAAGTGGGTTAAGTACCAGGAGAACACAATGGGGTTGTGACCCCTGGTCTCACCCAAGAACACAACAAAACAACCCAACAACCTAAGTGTGCTATCTTTGGTTGGCTCTCACACAAATATTATGTTACTGTAAGCATCTGTATGTGGTAATGTTCCCTCAGCTTGTGCTGCTGTGCCTTGTGTGTGGTAGTGGTGGGGACTGGCATGGGGTGGATGCTGTGCTTTGTGTGTGGTAGTGGTGGGGACTGGCATGGGGTGGATGCTGTGCCTTGTGTGTGGTAGTGGTGGGGACTGGCACGGGGTGGAGAGGAGCAAAGCTTGCAGCATTGGCAGAGAACATTCATTGGGACAGTGAGATGGCACCCTCTGCGAGTTCTGTTTGCAGAGTTAATTGTACCACTACAATGACGTGAGCCTAGTTGGTACAGGAAGCCAGGGCTAGTGCTGCATTTATTTAGAGTGCTGTAACGATGGAAGGAGGTAGTCATGTTTTAAAAAGGTTGAGCTAGGTAGAACGTCAGCACACTTTAGTGTCTATGGGGTGAAAAGAACATTTAAACAGTTGGACCTTTGTCTGCTCTCAGATATGTGTGGGGCATATCTTCTGTGCATCGCTGATGCTATATAAACATGACACACTTCCCCTAAAGTCAAGTTTTTTTTTTAATTTTTAATTGAAGAATAATATTGCTTAAAGCTCTAAGTACAAATCACTAATCTAAGAAAATCAGTTCTGGGAATCTGGAACCAATGGCTGTTTTCAAAGTAAACAGACAAAATCTTAATAAAAAAGGCCAGGAGGATTATTTTACATGCAGTATATCTCCTGGTTTCCCACAAAAAAAACCCAAATTTTTTTTTGTGGAAGAGCTAACAGACAGAATGGTAATAACAGGTTCCTTACTATATTTCTACTTAAAAAGAAAACAAGTCTGTTTTAAAGTTCCTAAACTGTCCTTCTTCCAATATTAATATGTCTTAGCAGCAAAGCTGAATGAATTTCTATTTTCTTGTCTAAAAATATTTTCCCCTAGGGAGAGAAAGAGGTATAGGAAAATGGAAGACATAACAAAACATAAAATCGTGTAATTTAAAATTCATAGTACAATTTTAAAGCAAAAAAAAATCTTCAAAGAGCACAATAATATGTACCTTTCTGCTTTGGACTAGAAAAAGCAAGAATTAAATCACAATAAAAATGAATGGGAGGGAGGGAGAGTCACTTTCCTTTAAGGGTGCAGCTCCTAATAGTTGCAGTGCTCTACAGGGTGGCCCTATGCCACGGTACACACTAACTGCATTGTGTTGCTTAAAACATAGACATGGAGTTAGGGTGGGGTGGTAGGAGATGGGAGGAGTTGATCAAAACATATCACATGCATGTATGAAATTTTCAAATGGTAAATTAATAAGAAAATGATGGAGGAGATTTTGAGAGTTTGGTCTAATACAGAGCTCTGTGGATACTCTATGTATTGATAACTGAGAGAAGAATGGGGAAGGGTTTCTTAACTCACAGAAGTTTCTTAGGAACTTCTCTTGAAGGTTCCCTTTTACTACAAGCAAGTAATGACATCCAGGTAGACAGACAGGAGGGAGATGCTGGAGGCTAGAGATCATACCCTTGACCTCTTCTAATAAGGAGGACTTCTAATAGGTGTCACAGAGGTGCCTCATTCTACACCAAATCCAGGGTACTAGAATACTAGAAGCTAAACATCTGCCAACTAAGGCTGGAGAGATGGCTCAGCGGTTAAGAGCACCGACTGCTCTTCCAAAGGTCCTGAGTTCAATTCCCAGCAACCACATGGTGACTCACAACCATCTGTAATGGGGTCTGGTGCCCTCTTCTGGTGTGTCTGAAGAAAGCAATGGTGGTGTACTCATATGCATAAAAATAAGTAAGTAAATCTTTAAAAAAAAATTCTCAAGTTGGGTGGGATGCAAGATGTCACTTCACACTCTCATTCTGTCATTGGCTGTGGATATGTATTGAGTTTTCTGAAAAATATTTTCTGTTCCCGTGGGGGACAAGAAAGAGTTAATTTGATCTCTGATAGGTTTCACACGGTGGCCAGCTCTGCCAAAAAGGAGAGGAAGCAGAGACCAGCCCTATGATTAATTCTACCTGTTTTCCCATGAGCGATCACCTGCTCCAGGGGTCATGAATAGCAGGTAGCTCTCCCTCTCCTGGGCTCTGAGAGCCTCGTTTGTTTGGTGACAGCTGAGTGACAAGGCCTGAAACACGAGCCCATGGCCGGGCCTGATGTGGGGATAAAAACCCTGGATGTTCCCTCAAACATTTCAGGAAATGAAAGTTGTAACGCGATCCCTCCTGCGCCCACATCTCCCCCAGCAAACACAAAAGCTCAAAGGAGCCTTCTCGGATTGAATTCGGCCTGGAGTTGATGGAGGGAAAGCGGAGCCCAGCTCGCGGGAGGGGTGGGGGAGGCTGGGCCCGAGGCTGGCAAACTTTGGGAGCTGGAGGAGCAGGGCGGCTGGGCTGGGCGCTGAGGCCTGCTCCTCTACTGCACCCTCAGCCTTCGGTGGGCTGTTTCCCCGCTGCCACGCAGTGAAGTCCGTCTTCAGGGTCAATCCCCGGTGGGAGGAGAAGCTGAGCCTTACATCCTCCATCCTAGGATCTTAGGCCTCACGGTCTCCAAGCCCCCATGGCCATGGTGTAGGCCCAGGCCTCCCCTCTACCATACGCTTTTGCCTAGGTGACGGTTCTAACAGCCCAGGCCAAGTCTTGGGCCCGAGTGTCCCTTCCGATCAGGCCACACAGGCGCGGGGAGCAGCCTGGGTCCCAGGGCCAAGAGGCAGGAAAGCCCCGGCCTCACTCAGCACCCTCCCACCCGGTCGCCCCCATCAGTCAGCAGCCTCTGTCTGCCTCGCGGCGGCGCTGGCGGTGGAAGCTTCCAGCGGGTCCCGGGTGGAGTCCGGGGAAGGGGGAGAGGTAACGGGAGAAGCAAAGCCGAGAAGTTGATGCTTGCTCTGAGCCCCACGCGGCCCTCCATCGGTGGCTCATAGTCGCCTGTCAATCATGAGTGGGCCAGAGCTCTCGCTAGGGTGGGGGGAAGTAGAGCCAGCGCCCCTCCAGGGGGAGCTTTTCTCCTTAATTCAACAGCTGCGACTGTTCCCTTCAACCCTGAGTTTTTTTTCCTTCCTCTGAACTAAGAAATCTTCTCCAGTCAGCATTATGAGTCCTCATCTCCTCAGTCTTCACGGTTCCTTTAGTTCCCCCATCACAGAGAACTGATACTGACCCGGGAAGCAGGATGGCCACAGAGAGCCACCTCTTGCACACACTTGCAAACTGTGCCGCCTGGGGAAAGCTATCTAAATACTACAAACCTTGATTTCCTTCTTGGGAAAATAGGGGTTATGATATACTGCAGGGGAGCCTAAAATAAACCGGAGTATTGAGTATAAAATGCTCAGCACAATACACATATAATAAATAGTAGCTATAATTATAACATCCTTGAAATCTCCTTGGATTGTCGTAAAGCTGCCTGGGAAAATTCCCATGATTCTAGAGTTTCCAGTGAAGATAGATTATAGTTATTTCTCCTTTTGTTTAGAACAATGAAAGAAACATTATTTTGTAGGGAACTAAGCTTTGATTTGTTTTTGTTTTGTTTTTGTTTTTTTTTTTGAAGAATAGTCAAAACTGAAATTTATTTCTTAAAGCTCTAGGTAAGTGCAGAATCTAGAAGTCCAATTCTAGTAATCCAGTTACTGGAATGATATTTAATCTGTATCATTCAAGTTTGCTCTATATTCTTTATGATTTGAACTCTGGCATAGATACCATCACACATGGTAGAATTCCACTGGTGAAAATGAAACCCTCTTCAAGGTGCCTTAGATGACAAATTACTTAGACAGGAACTAAGGCGTTCAGCTGAATAGAGAATTTAAGGCCCCACCTAAATGTGTCAACATAAGTGTAGAATAAGAAACTTCTTTGAAGATTTAATGCTTTGCTGATGTTAACACAGTGTTGGGTATAATGGTGCCTGATAAATGGTCTTTGAAGCTGCTGAGAGGATAGAAGGCAGAACAGATAGAGCAGAATTCCCAGAGCTGGAGTTTTGCAAGGCCCTCTTGGGTGCATTTCTTCTCTGGTGACATTTTCTAATGATCACCAGGGATGAATAGCTCATTTCAACATATAAAACACATCTCTGATTTCAAGGACTTTTCTTTCCCTGTGTTGCTTAAAGTAAAAATGCTTAACTGAAAGGTTCTTGGAGAGAGAGAGAGAGAGAGAGAGAGAGAGAGAGAGAGAGAGAGAGAGAAGACTAACTTTAAGGGTGGGGCTCATGCACTCTGACGTCACTGTTTTTAGTAGAAGGAACATTTTGTGTTCCTTCTTTAAACATTACATCCCCCCCTCTCCAGTATCTTCATTTTTCAAAGGAATTCAGGTCAACCAAAAACTGTAAATGTTTCAATTTTTGGTTTAGAAAAACTGATTAATTTATAGCCAATCACCATATATGTTGAGGAAGAATTTGACACTTCTTTTCTGTTTGCTTATGAAATTCTATATTATACTCCCATATATCTTGTAGAGATAAATGCTTTGAAATATATCAAAGGTCCTATGCATATATAATTGCATTTGTCGACATGCATGCATATTTGGGCAAATGCATGTTCTAATGCTGTTTTTATTTGTAAAGTTATGAATGTAAACACTATGCAAGGTAAACTGAGATGCCAGGCCTCTGGCTTTAAAGAATCACACATGTTAAAGAAACATTTGACAGGAACTGTAACTATATTGCTGCTTGATCCTTTGCATATTGGGAAATAATTTGCACAGAGCGAGGGCCAAACATATTTAGAATTACACTTTTCTGCCATTGCCCTTAACATGACTGGAGTAAAGAAATATGTAGTGGTTTTTATTTCTCTCTTTCTGAATTGTTCCAGCATCCACATGTTTAGAAACACAAAAATATGTTCATGTGCTCACTGAAAAAACAAGGAGACACGAGAGGGAGCATTTTAAACTGAAGAAAAAGTTCATTTAAATTAGATTAAACTTTGCAGAGGGTGCTTCAAGGCGGTTTGGGTAGATTCCAAGCCTTAGCATATCATTCAAGAAACGAGAGGCCTCAGGGCGTTCCGAAAGGCATGTCCGCTCCACATCAGCATCAACAGCAGCTCAAATGGAAAGATATGTGGCTGAACTTGAAGGCTGGATAAAGCTGGGGGTTTTGTTTCTACTCTGCAGACGCATCTTAGTGAGGTGACACAAACGTGGCAGTCCAGGCCCCCTTTTCAGACTAAAGGACCGTGTGACTGCTGAGGATGGACTTCCTGCTCAGTCACTTAGCTGCCACGAAACTGAAAGACATGGTTGTCAATATGATCAGAAATATCGTCACTCTCTTCCTACTGGAGATCACTCACAGAGAAAATGGAATGGCCCTCGTGGAATGCTTGCAAGATCACAAGGATATTCTCAGTGTGTTTCATGCTGCATTTTATCATCTTAGTTATAGGTCAGCTGCATTAGTCCTCGAGCCCTGCAGCTTCTGATTGCAGTCCCCCCTCCTTCTGATTAAGACCCAGACCGATAGATGAATATGGCAGTTTCTTGTCAAGTGCAAAATTTCAATAGTAGTCAGCTGAGCAAGTAAGGAATAGAGCCCGAATGTTATTTTCCAGATTTTGAGTTTTAGTTTTGTGTAGTGGCAAAATTGCAGCCAAAAGGTTCATTTGACAAATGCTACAATTTGAGACCACCCTCCTTTTTGTTATAGATCATGAACAGCTTTGATTTAAACAATTCCTTAAAAATCTATAAAATGTATTTAAAACAAAAGTGCCATTCTTTCTTGAAGAAGATGTAAGTAAAATTCACAAATAAAATGGAAGATTGTTCTAATCTTCCATTATGTTCCTTATGGCCAACACAATGGTTAAGAAAGACTGATTTTCCTGGCTGGTCCTCTCAGCCATACTTCCTTTGAGAAATGAACCAAAGGAACTATGGTAATGGGGATTAGGAGAGTCAGACCCTGCGAGCCAGTGGGTGTACTATGGATTATATTACCTGCAAGAGTGGAGGCAAAATACCCATAAAATAGCCTTTCAGATTCAGTTTGTCTCAAGTTACATTGTGAAATTCAGTGGTTTGGTGCAGTTGTGTACCCGATGGCGCTGGAGAATTGAAGAGAATTGGGATGGGCCAACCATTGTATAGAAGGACTGCAGGTGGCACCTGGGGCATTGGGGTTTGTGGTTTCCTGTGGGAAATGCTTTTGGTGATTGCTTGCCCTCTTTGGTAGGGTGAGAAAGAAACACAAGCTCCAAGCAGAATCCATAGCTCTTTGGTTAACAGGCCAGTCTATATTGCATTGACTAATTTCATACAGGACAGTACAAGGATTGGTAAAAAGATGGACGTATAGCCCTTTCCACATTAAGAGAGTTGTGGCATGCCATATTTATTATATGAGAAATAAAGCTCAGGTCCTGACTACACAATTCCTTGTGATTTATTTTTATTCTCTCAACAGAGGTATCGATAATCCTGATACTCTGGCTGGACATGAAGAGTAAGACCTTCCATAAGTTCATTTTTGTTCCAGTTGTTAACTGGATGTGGTGGTTTTTTTTACTTCTTATTCTAGACTTTGGTGGCATTGTGGTAGAGGAAGGGTTAACTTGATGGCTGGACATGGAAGACTATTTTGACATATTTCATTGCTATAACATTTAAAGAGTAGATACAAATTATTGTGTTTATTTATTATTAGAGAAAATACAATATTTAGTAGATGTGATATTTAGTAGATATTTAGTACAAGGTTTAGTAAATCATTGAGACTCTGGTATTAATGTCTATTTGTAAATTATATGTCTTTGAGACTGTTGTTGTTGTTGTTGGGTTTTTTGTAAACCTTTAGTTATAAAAAAAACCCAATGATTGGGTTTTATATAAACCAGTAGGTTATTAAAGATGGATGACATACCATCTCAAATAGAGTCTGTCAATAGGTCAGCTTAATGTTAAAATTTTTATCTTAAATCGGCTACTTAGAGACAGTCCACAAGATGAGCATTGAATTCCTAATAAACCTTGTTTTGGGTAACAGACAGACTGAGATCCACCTTCTCAGCACCTTGACCCATCCAGTCTCTTCCTAAAACTTGCATCCCTTTTTTCTTTGTTACCTTTCCACTTGACACAGTCTAATAACTCCTGCCAGGTAGATTTGATGCAATTGTCTTTACAAATGGAAACAGACTGCATCTTTGTTGAATGATTGACTCATTCATCAATAGTAATGAAACTAAGCCCAGTGGGAGGCGACATTAGAGTTGGTAATGAAGTTGGATTAAAGGGCATAAAAGCAAATATTTTCTCTTTCCCTGATAAAGCTGTTCTTATAAAGAGCCAAGGATTTGAAAAAAAAAGGCAAAATGTAATGCTAGAAGGGATTAGATGACGGAGCCAACTTGTACTGCCTGCTTAAACCAATGGCTTCACGTTTGGAAAGCAGACATGTCGGAAAGAAAAACAAAACATAACAAAGCAACCCCCATCAACCCTAGACATGCCGGCACACAGATCTCTGCTAAATGTCTGTCCCTCCTGTTTTCTCCAGGAATGGGTCCAAATATTTAGATGTCTTCCCAGTGTTACATTTAAATTAGAAATTTTGCCAAGAATGCAAGAAAAGTGAAATTGCTGGCCACATATGTATGAGAAATGTTAATAAATGTCAGGCTTAAGACAGGAAGCATGTCATGAGGGTTCAGACTCGGGGTTGTCTGTGATAAATGTGTGGGCAAGCAGGGAGGACTGTGCCTTTGCCTTGTTCTAGCCCACCCTCTCGCTCTAGCCCACCCTCTCACTCTAGCCTACCCTCTTCGGTTTCAGATCGCAGGCAATTACGCCAGAGCCTTGAACATATTAGGCTGGTTCTTTGTACTGAGCTATATTCCGGGCCTGCTTAGCTCTTACAGGAGTGTTTTGCTACCTTGAGAGTTTGGCAATGATTAGAAAGCCATGATTCTGAAAGGTCTCTCTGCCCTCCTGGCTGTGTGGCTTAAGTTGATTGTCTTAGAAGGAATCAGCCTGTGGCTGCTTGCCACTTCACAGAGTTGAAGTTGAGGTGATATTTATTTTAAAGGGTTGAGGTTACATCTATTTTAAAGAGATGATCAGTTGAGTATAAAGAAAGCTGTCTTTGAAAAAAATAGTGAGTGGAAAATTATAGTAAAAAATATTAATCAAGAGCACTGCACAAAATGGTTCCTGGGTTAAAAGTAGCAACAGCAGTGAGAAATTGGCCGTGGACTCCAGCTGTAATTGTATATGAGGTAGCCTTATCTCCCTGCCCAATCTTGGTAAGATCTTGCAGGTAGAAATTGAAAGGTTTCCAGGTAGCCTTGGAGAAGTGGGAAGCACGGTCCAGTAAACAGCACAGGTTTTATAATGAAGATGCAGGTTGCTTTCACTGACTCATACACTATAAGCCTATTATTTATATTTGAAGATGAATAATATTTTTAGTATAGAGGGTATTTGTCTAAGATTGTGACTCTAGACCTTTGCAAAAGGCATGGTTTACATTAAAACAGCCAAAATAAAAGTGGTACCCAAGTGCCCCAGGAAGGTGTTAACTATAGGAAATATTTGTGAGGTAATGAGAGATCCTATCTAACCGGACCCGGTGAATTTACTGGTATTTTACTCTATATTAAAACAGGAAAGACAAATCAGATTCTTCCAAGTGCCAAAGGCTGTGCTTACACAAACCTAAGGCTGTGCCTGCATAAAAGGAGCATTGTGGTTCTATGAAGCAGTGCCTGGGGTACAGTGAAATTGGCTGTTTGCAAGAGATAGCATGATTACTTTGTGAGGCATGCATGCTCCGATCTTATAAATTGTCTATAAATTATTTTTTCCCCGACTCAGGGTTTCTCTGTGTAGGCCTGGATGTCCTGAAACTCGATTTGTAGACCATACTGGCCTCAAACTCAGAGATCTGCCTACCTGTGCCTCCCGAGTGCTGTGACTAAAGGTGGATGCCATCTAAAGGTGTTCAGCGCCACACTCACTTTAGTGTGTAAATTTAAAGTAGGAAGACAGCTTTGATAATCAGTAAATCAGAGATTTTCTAAGGTAAACTAAAGCTCTCGGACCATAGAGTGTTATTTCTATATTTTTATATATTTAAAATTCCCTTTTACATTCATTGAAAAGATCTTGTTGGTGTTTATTTGTGTGTATTATGAGCATATGTGTGTCTGCCCATATGCCACATGGCAGACATGCAGGGTCAAGTTATTCTTCTCCACTCCCCCTGTGGGATTGCTTCTATCCTCTACCGTGCGGGTCCTAGGCATTGAACTCAGAGGGTCAGGCTCGGTGGCAAGAGTTTTTACCCATGGAGTTAGCTGGCTGGCCATATTTTATATTTTTAATCAGAACTATGTCTTCATCAAAAGATTTGCCAACCTGTATTTAGCATCTTGAAGGCCTCACTGTGCCCAATATCTTGGCAAAATTAAACTGTCATAATAATTTCTTTTATTCCAGTAATCTAATATAGTTTTTATTCTCTTGATAGGAGTTTGGAGTGGTTGGGGGGGAGAACAGGGAATCCACATTTGATGTCCTAGGTAACCCAGGAGAATAGCCTGAGTTGGCTACTCATCTACAGTGGTTTAACAGGGGTTTATGTAGATGTGTTTAAAACATATTGCCAGGTCCGATGCCCACTCAGAACACTATCATATTTACCCTTTAGAAAAGAATTTCTAGTGTTACAAAAGGAGCTATTATGCTCTCTATAAAGCCCTTCTAGTCTAATTCAGGAGAGGTGTAGATAAGTTTTTGGTTGAGCACATTAATTAAACCTCAAAGGGCCAAGACTCAGGCTGAAACCAAATCTCCTGATTTTTAAAGTGTCCACAGGTCAGATAGGATCACTGTAGATGCTTTGGGCCTTTGCCTTGGTCGACCTCAGAAAATGCCATCAGTTTCTTCTTTCTCTCAAGGAGAAAACCTTAATCCCAGAGGTTTGTAAACAGCTAGAAACACAGTTGTTGTTTCTGAGTATTTAATAAATATTCCTGGAGTTCTCTCAGGTTGCCTAATGTTCTGAAACAGGGCAGAATGCTCATTAAAGTTCAGGGAAGAGAACCTGATCTCTGTGGAGGACCTGGAGGAGGGTGTGATCAGTCCCATGTTCCCTAGTCTTTCCCCTCCCCTCCCCTCCCCTCCTCTCCCCTCCCCTTCCCTCCCTTCCCTTCCCCTCCCCCTCCCTTCCCTTCCCTTCCCTTCCCTTCCCTTTCCTTTTCTCTCCATCCTCCCTTTCTCCCTCCCCCCATCTCTCTTTCTTCAAGACAGTGTCTCTCTACATAGGCTGTCCTGGAACAGAGATCCACTTGCCTCTATCTCCTGAGTGCTCTATATTCTAGTATATTATATATATATTCTAGTAGCCCAGACTACCCCCCAATATATAATCTGTTGGCTTCTAACTCCAGAGCCCTGGGATTACAGGTATGAACCACTATAGCTGGCTGAAGTCTTGCTGAATGTTCCCCTGTTGCTGTTTCTACAGAGTATAATTTCTCTTTGTATTCTTGCTTTTCTTTATTCACATTAAGCTATATATCATGGGTGGCATCTGAAGGAAGAGAGAGGAAACAGATAAGTACCAATGATATGGAAGCTGGTTTTTTACTCAGTCTGGTAGGAGTGGTTCCCTGCTCAGCACCCAGCTTCTAGGCAGTGTTTCAGGAGGGCTTTCTGAATGGATGAAAGAGCAAAATTTGGAGACACAAGACCTAATGGATTATGGGAACATGTCTTATAGCTTATCTGGATTCCTGCGGTACCCATTTGTGTTTTCCCCACTACTACATTTCTCCTCTCCAGTGTAAACTCCACCCAGAAGAGCCAGAATGAGCCGTGGACCACATCACGCCTTGGGTCATACTGACTACTTTTAAGTTCTCCAGTAATTTCTCATTACATTAGAATTAGGGGTAAACTTCTCAGAAGGTGCTGTATTATCTCTTCCTTATCTTATTTCATGCTCCACTTCAGCCCAGTGAGATCAGGCTGGCCTTGAACTCACAGAGACCTACCTGCCTTTGCTGCAATTACAGATGCACACCACCATGCCTGCCAAAAACTTTTAAAAAGTGCTTTAAACAGACTGAAGTCCTTCACTCTGCAAGGACTTTACAGGCCCATGTTTCCTCTAACTCTGGTGATCGCCCTGCTCTCTCCTGCCCCAGACCAAGGGTTAACCTCCCAGAGAGGCCTTTTCTCTAAGGTCTAAGAATAGCAGCTCCGGGGGAAGAGGCGATCCTGAAACCAAAATCCAAACTAGATAGGACAGGGAGCTGGCTCTCGCTGTTACCCATCAGGCAGTCTGCTGAGGCCTAAGATGTTCTCTGTGTTGATGTCATCCTCAGGTTGGCTGCAAGCCTGCTGAAGCAGTTCCAGGCACTGCCTCGGGTTACAGCGGCATCCAGAGGGACAAAATAACTTGCTCTTCCTGGTGCTCTTCTGAGAGAAGAAGCCTTTCCAGAAGCCCCCACTCTAGCAGACTTTTCACGCCTCCTTGACTAGAATGGAGTCACATACAGATTCCTACTGTGGTGGGGAGGGGCTTGTTATTGATTCTGACTATAGGTTCCTGTTCTAGTCATGTGTTGTGTGTACTTGGCAGTATTGTAAAATCTAGAGACTTTTTAGAGTGATGTTTTAGCTTTAAAGCATCGGAATCAACTATATAGTGCCATACTTATCAAAATTACTAAATTCGAAGCCTATTAATATATGCTATCCTTTATTGATTATAACTAGATTTGTTTTTCCCAAGTCAGGGTTTCTCTGTGTAGCCCTGGCTGTCCTGGAACTCACTCTGTAGACCAGGCTGGCCTTGAACTGCCTGCTTCTGTCTCCTGAATGCTGGGAGTGAAGGTATGCCCTACCCCTGTCCAGCACGATTACATTTTAATAATACTGATTGGATTAATAAGCATTAAGAGTAATTTTAACAAAGTGATAGGCATAAACAATGTTTTGAGATAGTTTTAAAAAACTATAATGTGGGACTGGAGAGACGTCTCAGCGGTAAAGAGCATTGGCTGCTCTTCCAGAGTTCTTGAGTTCAATTCCCAGCAACCACATGGTGGCTCACAACCATTTGTAGTGATATCCGATGCCTTCTTCTGGTGTATCTGAAGACAGCTAGAGTATTACTGATGTACACGGAATAAATAAATATTTTAAAAAAACCACACTCTATAATGTGACTTGAATACACCTACAGCTTATGTCAGTGCAAAGGTACAAGCTTTATGAATCGCACTTGGTTTGTGGGCTTTAGCAATAGAGAAAATGCTACGTTTTTGGGAGAGGTTATTTAAAATATGCATGGAGTTTCCCTCTCATTTAACACATGGACACTCTGACCTTCATCCTGGGTTCCAATGCCTGGTCTAGATGAGTTGATGTTCGGGAACTAATGGAGCCTGGTGGTCCAGGCTTATAATCCTGGCCACTCGAGGGGCTGAGGAAGGACCTCAAACTCAAAGCCTCCCCCAGCAACTTGCTGAAAGACGCTGTCTCAACATGGAGAGTAAAACTAGGGCTGAGATAGAGTTTGTACCTGACAGGCAAGAGGTCCTAGGGTCAATTCCTAGTACAACAAAAATAAGATAAGATCTAATTATGTGTCATAGAAGCACAGTGTTTGACTTATAGTAGGTACCTAATAAATCGTAGCCAAAAGTGTAGACACAAGGAGAAATCTTGAGAGTAAGAAACCCAAAATATTTAAATCAATGCGCTGGGAAAAACTAGGAATGAGGTTTCAGGGGGCTTATTAACAGTTTTTCACACGAACTTCAGAGTGGTTCGAGCAAAGGCACAGAAGTAAAGTCAACCTGAGAGAAGAACTTGAAAGATCATATCAAAAATACCACAATCACCCTGCCTTACGAAGGCTCTGTCCAGAAGAGCTATCTCTTAATGCCATATGTCAAGATCGCTGGGATCTATATTCTGGGACAATGGCTTTGCTCTGTGCCGCGTCACTGGTACTGGCTAAGCCAGGATAAAGCCCTGACTCTCCATCCTGTGATGCGGCCACACTGGCACGAGGCTGAGAGTCTGGCTCATCCCAGTAATTTTAGCTCTTTGCCCTCTTCTTTTGAGAAGGATGCAATTTTAGGACCATTAAGATAATATATTTTGGTCAAATAGATAAAAGGTCATTTTTACCCACAAGATGGGTGGGGATGCCTTTGTTCTTATTTGGGTTTGTAGAAAAAGAAAGGGGTGGTTTCTGTGTCCTGAAGACTATTGTTGTGTGTCCCTTCAATAAAAGAAGCCTATTTTCACGGTTTAGTCTTTTGAAAGCATCATTTACTGGCTATGATTCAAAGGTTTGAAATCATATAGGCATGAATTCATATTCTTGCTTTGTAATGTACTGTCTGTGATTCTGAGCAAACAACCTCAAAATAGTAATGGTGATGATGATGATGATGATGATGATGATGATGATGATGATGAAGACTTGCAGTCTTAGCACTGTAACAACAGCAATGGTAATCATGCAAGATTCATACTCACTGTCTGTTGGAATTTGAATGATATATCCCCCAACAGGCTTAGTTTGAGGACTTGGTGCATAGCTGGGTAGTGGGTAGTGCTGTTTGGGGAGGTCTGGAACTGTAAGTATAGCCTCTTTGGAGGAAGCAGGTGCCTCAGGGTAGACCTTGGGGCTCTAGCGTCCTTCCTGGCTTCCTGACTGCCTTTGGTCTCTCTGTAGAGGTGTAAACAAGGAGCAAGAATTTCATGGCCCCTGATTCTGGAAAGGTTCAGTGCAGCAGTGTAGGGGGAATACTAGGACAGGGAAGTGGGAAGGGGTGGATTGGGGGAACAGGGGGAGGGAAGAGGGCTTATGGGAAGAGGGGGGATCCAGGAAAGGGGAAATCATTTGAAATGTAAATAAAGAATATGTCAAATAATAATACAAAAGAGCAAGAGTTTCTTGGCACCACAGACTGTCTGCACTCCAATCGTGAGCTAAATAAATTCTCCCTCCATTAAGTTGCTTTTTTTCATCCATTTGGTTACAGTGAAGAAAAAGCAACCAATAGAGTCCATGTGTTTTGTAAGGACAATTCTCTAAAGCTCAAGTCTTGTTTTCACTATTATTCACACAGGAATAATGAGCAGATAATGTATATTTATATATCTATATATATAATTTTATATAATATATAATTCATATGTTAAAATAATAGTACATATTAAAATATAAATATATTTAACACAATATAATATAGAATGTTATATATTTATTATATATTATATTTCATAATGTATATTATATATTTTTTTTTAAAACTTGCCTCTAAACTTCATTTTTCTTTCTTGGCGAAGTGAAGTTCACTGGGCTACCCTCCTTATAAGGCTGTTATAAAGATGAAATTGCTGTGTGCGGCAATCTCTTTTCATGGCACAGTACATAGTGCTCAGTAACTGCAGAGTCAACCAACATTAGCTCGTCTGATCTTGTACAGCCAATAAAGTCTTATTGTATTTCCATGTACTTTACTAAAATAATAGAGTGATTGATTTACTTGTTCAAGGAGCACGGATTATTAATAATAATTAGTACATTTGACACAAGGGTAAATAAATTGTAAGTACAGTTTATCTGTTATGAGATTGTCACTTTTACAAAACACATGTGGACTTTTATGAACTATTAGTTAAACCTGTGGTTACTATTGTGAATTAAGACGGCCTTGGTCAAACCCAGGTATCCCTCAACAGAAGAGTGGATGCAAAAAATGTGGTATATCTACACAATGGAGTACTATTCAGCCATCAGAAACAATGAATTCATGAAATTCTTAGGCAAATGGATGGAGCTAGAGAACATCATACTAAGTGAGGTAACCCAGACTCAAAAGGTGAATCATGGTATGCACTCACTAATAAGTGGATATTAACCTAGAAAACTGGAATACCCAAAACATAATCCACACATCAAATGAAGTACAAGAAGAAAGGAGGAGTGGCCCCTGGTTCTGGAAAGACTCAGTGAAACAGTATTCGGCAAAACCAGAACGGGGAAGTGGGAAGGGGTGGGTGGGAGGACAGGGGAAGAGAAGGGGGCTTGCGGGACTTTCGGGGAGTGGGGGGGGCTAGAAAAGGGAAATCATTTGAAATGTAAATAAATTATATCAAAAAAAAAAAAAAAAGACGGCCTTGGTCCAGTGTCAGGCTCCGTCCTATAATCCCAGATCTCAGGTTACAAAAGCAGAAAGATTTTGACTTCATGTTGGCCTGGATTACCTGGGGAGACCCCTCTTTTCTCCACTAACCCCATTGTCAAAAGAAAAAAGAAAAAAAAGAAAAGAAAAAGAAAGAAAGAAAACTTCACAAAGAAATGCCATTTTGATTTTTTCCCTCGGCTCAATTTATTCTTACCCAAAATAGGTTTGGCTTGCTTTCAAATGTTCAAATTAACACGTGAGGCTTCCCCCCCCCCCATATTTATTTATTTAATGTCTGTGAGTCTGCCGTCACTCTATTCAGACATCGGATCCCATTACTGATGGTTGTGAGCCACCGTGTGGTTGCTGGGAATTGAACTCAGGACTTCTGGAAGAGCAGTCAATACTTTTAACTGCTGAATCATCTCTCCAGTCCTGAGGCTTTTTTTTTTTAATTAAAAAAATTTGTATATGCATGGATGTTTTGTCTGTGCCACATGTGAACCTGGTGCCTGAAAGGGTCAGAAGAGGGTATCAGATCTCTCAGAACTGGAGTTACGGGGAGTTGTGAGCCACCTCATGGGTCCTAGGAACTAAACCTGGGCCCTCTGCAAGAACAGCAGAAAGGTCTTACCCACTGAGCCGCCTCTCCATTCCCAACATGAGGCTCTCCGCTTTGCTTTTGGAGCTGGGGATGGGATCTAAGTTCTTGCCCACCCTAGATACCGTAGGCAAAACTTCTGGGGTGTTTTTTTTTTTTTTTTTTTTTTTTTTGTTTTTTTTGTGAGTTCTTAATCCCATTCCAAACATTGCTCAATTGGGGAAAGAGATCGGGCAGAACTGTAAATCAGCTGGATTACCATTGCTCACAAAACCATATTTTCAGTACGGAATTTCTCCACTTTTACATTACAGTAAGGGAAAAAGTCTCACTCATATCCAATATCAAAACTCCATTGAAGACACTAAGAATAAAGTTCACTTTTCTAAAGACTCTTTACAGGTTTGAGAACAGTTGACGCTATCCGTAGCCTTGCCTGCGAGTGCCCCCTGCTGGATACACAGGACCTTTACTGCGTCTCCACTGAATCAACTTGCACTTTTTAATGGGAAAGTGCCCAAGTAACAGGTCACAAGGACAGCTGTAAATCCTACTAAGTAAAGCGGTCTTTGGGTAAGTGTGCAGACTTATAACAAAAACATACTCAGGAAACAAGCTCAAATGCAAAAATATTCCACTGAGCAATTGTTTATAATCTCACCAGTGCCAAGGATCTAGTAAATAGTCCTGTATTTATCTATGAGCTCACCGAGTTTTATACATAGTGACGCAGGCAGTTAGTTGGTGGGTGGCTTCTAACCATAGGGGGCCTGCATATATGTAGAAAATTAGTGGTCCCTTTTATGTGACCATGTGTTGACTTCAATGCCCAATAAGTGATCTTCTCTTAGAATCTTGGGTTTGGTGCCATAGTCCCAGCTGGTGCTTAAGGAAGACGCGTTGCATTTTACCAGGAGCCCTGGAGAGATAACATTACCTGTGGCCTATGCGTAATTCAGCAGACACAGGAATCTAGGATCATCAGCCTACTCAAACTTTCCATTGAAGGCAAGAAAGAGGAAATGACTGTAAGGGATATTGGTATATGTGTTGGTCTATTAAGAGCTTTGCAAGCTGGGCAGTGGTGGTGCATGTCTTTAATCTCGGCATTTGGGGTGGGCTGCAGGGGTGGGGTGGGGTGGGTTGTGGGGGGTGGGGGTGGGTTGTGGGGGTGGGGTGGGGTGGGTTGTGGGGGTGGGGTGGGGTGGGTGGGCGGAGGTCTCTTTGAGTTCTAGGCCAGCTGGTCTACAGAGTG
The DNA here is from genome assembly GCF_947179515.1 of Apodemus sylvaticus. Taxonomy (NCBI): domain Eukaryota; kingdom Metazoa; phylum Chordata; class Mammalia; order Rodentia; family Muridae; genus Apodemus; species Apodemus sylvaticus. The sequence goes on from NC_067477.1 coordinate 49,409,251, forward strand.
AGTTCCAGGATAGTTAAGGCTACACAGAGAAACTCTGTCTCAAAAACCTAAAAAATAGACAAACAAAAACATAACAAAACAAAACAAAAACTTCATGATTTAGTTTTTTCCCTCCCTCCCTCCCTCCCTCTCTCTCCCTCCCTCCCTCCTTCCCTCCCTCCCTCTCTCCCTCCTTCCCTCTCTCTCTCCCTTCCTCCCTCCTTCCCTCCCTCCCTCTCTCCCTCCCTCCCTCTCTCTCTCCCTTCCTTCCTCCCTCCCTCCCTCCCTCCCTTCCTTCCTTCCTTCCTTCCTTCCTTCCTTCCTTCCTTCCTTCCTTCCTTCGACAAGGTCTTGCTATGTAGCTCCGGCTAGCTTTGACCTCTAAGTGGACCCTCTTGCTATGTAGCTCGGGCTAGCTTTGACCTCTAAGTGGACCCTCTTTTCCCAGCCTCCTGAGTACTGGACTTACTGCCGTGAGCCACTGCAGTTGTGTCTTCCTGTGACAGTCTCTTTTTCTCTTTGGTCCTGGGGAACAAGCAAGGGCCTTCCTTGCACGTGCTAGGCAACATCTATCTGCCCCTTGGGTCATTCCTGGTCACTTTTGCAGAAATGAAAGCTCCAGGAACTGTTCCCTACAACATCGCTGTTGTGGAGGCTGCTCACAGCGTGGTTAACATACTGAGACTGATTTTTTTTGCTTCTAGAATGTTCTTATAATTGGTGGTGTGTCTTCCTCCTGTTGTAACTTCCCATTCTCTGAGAAACATATTGCATAATTCACAAAAGCCTTCATGGGGATGAAGTGAGGACTCTTTCTTTATTCCAGAGTTGGAAATGCAGAGCTACTCCGTGGAAAAATAAATCCTCATTCTTTGTCTCTGGCATCTCTCAGGCTGCTGTCCCAATTTTATATTTCTTGTACTTCTACTCTACGGTGAAATGTGTCAGTTCTTGGATTTTCTCCTAGATCCTCTTCAAACCCTCCAGCAATTTTCAAATAATTTCTTAAATTATTTGAGTTGCTGTTATGTCTGGCCTAATATTCTTATTTTGTAGTTTTGTGTTAGATCTGTGACTTTTATGCTGAATGGATATTAGTAATACTATCTGCATTCCCCACCCCCCTTTTAATAGGAGGGGTTTGAGACAAGTTCTCGATGTTTATACTAGGCTGGCCTCATATTCACAATGTAATTCTCCTGTTTCTGCCTCCCAAGGGCTGGTGTTACAAGTGTGGGCCACCAAGCCTGACTGTGACTCTCTGTGTTTTCATTGCTGAATTCTCAAAAAGTTCTGCTGAGCTGAAACTTATTTCTTTCTGTGGAACAGAAATCACAGAGCTATGTGGTCATGGACCATAGAACTCACCAGGCTCTGCAAAAGGATCTTGAAAGAAGACAGGAATGGGAGTAGAAATCTCAGTGGGTTTTTTTCAGTGTTTCATCACAAAGCTTGTGGTAAAACCGAGATGGAACCACAAACTTCACTCTTGACTGGGCTAGCACTGGAAGAACGATTGGTTTCAAGGTCAGCCAAGGTCAGACGGAAACTTGGCTTGTTTTATTCATATACTCAAACACCAGACCTATTGAGTTTTGCATGGTTTGGGGTTTCCAAAACACAAAGTACTTTGGGGCCCAGTACAAAGCTGAGGCCTGGGGACTAAAGGCAGAGAAAATAGATTCTGTCTCAGTGTGCACTTCACAATGCCAAGGTGAAGGATTTTTATCTACTGGCTGAAACATATTTACTTAAACTGTCCTCTGGACATTTGGAGGAACAAATCATGTTCTTTTCTCTGTCTCTCTATCTGATATGAAGGCCAGAATTCTTTCTCCCAGAGTCTCTAGACATTTCTACAGACCAGAGGAAGATTTATTTCTTGAAAATGTCATGTCTGTGATTACTAGGAGTCGTAGGCAATATTCAATTCTTTTGGCCCAATATTTGGGTTATTCTCTAGAGGTAAAAGGTAGTAATGTTGCCTAGTCTGAAGGAATTGGACATCGCCCAATGATATAAAATAAACAAATAAATCTCAAAACCACCTTATTCTTTGGTCGTAGTAAGGATTTGAAGAAAGCAAAAGATCCAGCCAAACTCAGAACCCAAGAGCCAGCTGTCATTGCAGTTTGGGAAATGTGGTATATGAAAATCTCATGCTGTCCATAGTCTGTGGACAGTGCCAGTGCTAGGGCATCATCAGAGCTTGGTATGAGGTTTGCCATCTTCAGCCATGCCTTCTAGTTGGTAGCAAACTCTGTTTCAGCTGAATACGCTTTAGCTGTACTTTGGTTAAAGTTCCTCTGCATGGTTCTGGGTGCACAGTGTTGTTTATCTCAGACTTCCAGTAGGGAACTCTGAATTTGCTTCACAGTCATTGGGTCGGGGAATCATGCCTGGACCTCATGCCTGCCTGCAACACAAGAGAACACAGAGCTAAATGTCAGTGGGTAGAGGCTTGGGAAGCAGCTCTGTAGCAAAGAGTTACCCAGTGCTGTGAGGCCCTGGGTTTAATCCCCAGCAGTTGAAAAAGAAAGAAGAGAATGAAGGCTTAAGAAGATATGTTCATTTGAGGAGGAAAAAAAATCAGGCTTTATCCAGAAGACATAGCCAGCAAGTTGCCCAGATGTCATACACATTGTCATACACATGGATGGAACTGTGAGAACTCAAGCCACCCCACAGGATAATGAGGGCTGGGTGGCCAAGCTGGATCATCCAGCCAGAAATTCCCTGTGCCTCACATGAGCTGGAGAGGTGGCTCAGCAGGTAAAGGCACTTGTGTCTAACTTGACCACTTGGGTTCCATCCCCGATTCACGTGGTGTAAGTGGAGAAGCAACTCTCCTAAGTTGCCCTCTGACCTCTCTCTCTCTCTCTCTCTCTCTCTCTCTCTCTCTCTCTCTCTCTCACACACACACACACACACACACACACACACACACACACACGCCCGCCCTAAAAACAAAACCTGCTCTGCAACTTCACATGCTCGCTCCATGACAGATCTCATCTGTTAGCCATCTCAGATGAATGGATGCCGCCTAAGGGTGTCACAGCTGGATTTCTGGGAATGCTCAAAAAAAAAAAAAAGATTCTCAGCGAAGGTACAGTGAACCTCGAATTGAATTTCACAACACAGTTATGTGACTGACAATAATTGTATATAAGCTTTTTAAAATGTGGCATTGCTCTTCCAGAGGGCCTGGGTTTGATTCCCAGCACCCATATGGTGGCTGAAAACTCTTTGCAATTCCAGTTCTGGGGTATCCAACACACTCTTCTGGCCTTTCTGGACACCAGGTGCACTATCGGTGCACAGACAATCAAGCACACAAAACACCCAAACTCATAAAATAAATAAATGAACTCAGTATGTAATGTTGTTGGCATGGTGGTGTAACCCTTTAGTCCCAGGAGAGGCAGGTGAGTATCTATGAATTTGAGGCCAGCCTGGTCTACACAGAGAACTCCACACAAGCCTGAAATATATAGTGAGAACTGTCGTTAAAAAATGTCATAGGTGGCTGGGCGATGGTGGCGCGCACCTGTAATCCCAGCACTCTGGGAGGCAGAGGCAGGCGGATTTCTGAGTTCGAGGCTAGCCTGGTCTACAGAGTGAGTTCCAGGACAGCAAGGGCTGTACAGAGAAACCCTGTCTTGAAAAAACCAAAAAAAAAAAAAATGTCATAGGTTATGGTTGACTATGGCCGTGAGCAGCCTTAGGAGCAAACCAGCTCCTTCTAAACACTACATTCCTCAGAGCTGTCTTAAGGAGGCAGTGGCTCCCTCTTCCCTCCTGTCCCTCCTATGTAGCCCAGGCTGGTCTTTACCTCCTGATCCTTCTACCTCCAACTTCCAAGTTCTGAGATTACAGGCCAGTGCCAGGACACTTTCTTTCCCTTCTTTCATTCATTCATTCCTTTTGTCTTTTTTTCTCTGACTTGCTCTTTCCAGTTTTTAATTTCAGCATTCACTCTTTCGTAAGAGTGAAATAATGAATATGTGTTCTTCCCATTATGTTTCAAGGTTTGCCACATTAGCTTATCTTATATATAACCAAAGTCATACAATTAGGTGTCTGATGTATAGCTATATACATGCTTGGAAAACAAGTGATTTATAGAGAAAGCGAGGTGAGAGGAATCTGTGAAGCAGGGAACATCGTTCGTATCATTCTCAAAGATGGAACATGCACCATGAGTGGTGGCGTCAGCCTGTCATCCCCAGAACTAGAGAAGTGGAAGCAGGTGATTCCCTGACTATATAGTGGGGCTTAGCTCCAAACTAACACAAAACAAAGCACAATAACAGGGGACACAGGCTTAGATTGATTTGTAGCGACTCCCAAAACCTAAAGGAAAAGTTACACAAAGAGAAACAAAGCAAGCTGTTATGACTGCTTTTATGTCAACTTGACACAAGCTGGAGTCATCTGAGAGAAGGAAATCCCAGATGAGAAAATGCCTCCAAAACAATCATCTGTAGGGCCTTTTCTTAATTAGTTTCTGATGGGACTGGCCCAGGCCACTGTGGGTGGTGCCATCCTTGGGCTGGTGGTCCTGGTTCCATAAGAAAGCAGGCTGAGGAAACCATGAAGAGCAAGCCAGGAAGCAGCACCCCTTCTGGCCTCTGCATCAGCTCCTGTCTCCAGGTTCTCCCACTGTATGACTTCCTACCCTAACTGCTTTCAGGGATAAACTGCTATATGGAACTGTGAGTGAAATAAACCCTTTCCTCCACAAGTTGGCTTTTGGTCACAGTGTCTCACCATGGCAGTGATAACCTTGATTAAGACACAAGATAACTTTGTCACAGACACTCTTTTATGCTTACCTCAAAGAAAGAGCTGGCTGACGTGTGTATATATATGCATGTCTTGTATGTATATTCATGTATTAACTATGTATGAGTATATTTCTGTGTATGTGTGCATTTGTGTGTATATGTGTACTATGTGTTCATGCACGTATATGTGTATATGTGTATATGTGTATATGTGTATTGTGTATATGTGTATATGTGTATATGTGTGTGTATTATCTGTATATGTACATGTGTATATTATCTTTGTACATATGAGTGATTTGTGTGTACATGTGTGTGTGTGTAGTGGGGCTGAGTTGTGCCTCTTCCACTAAGATAACCTGAGCACAAGAACTCAGGAGCCATCTTGCAGCTAGTGGTTGCAGACTCACCAGACTGCAGCCAAGGCAGGTCTCTTTCCACCGATGTGTGCTGGCAAAGACAAACTCAACAGCAATGGGCTTGACTGAGAATTAAGGGCAGAACTGGGACTAGAGGCATAAGCTCCCTCAACACGGGTTCAGTGGAGACAACGGCATCCCTGCCCAGTGGGAGACTGCCTTCCTGGCTCACAGTGCTGTTGCAATTTGGCTCTGGATGTCATCCACCATAGCTTTGATAACCAAGGCAGAGGGTTAGAAAAGTGACTTGAACACACGACCCTATTACACACTTCCTCTATTGAAATGTTGAGTCTTTAGGTGGGTTCAAGGACAAGCAAGGATAAAAACTCTGCAGCTCTTTCCAGTTGCCCTTTGCCACACTCAGTTTCCCTGGCTGCTGTTTTAAGTCTCATCAGAAGTCTGCTCTCAGCCTAGGCCACTAGGCTGGAGGGAGGAGGCACCTCCCTCTTGCTGCAGACCATTCTGGTGTCTTTGGGGCCTCCACATTCTTGTTTATTGTTTGTTTTCCCCTCACTGTGGAACTGCCCATTCAACATAATTTGAGGGTTCTTTTGTTGGAAGAGGGCTTTCAAAGACAATATTCCACCGGGCTTGCTTGCCAGCAGGGTCAGCCCGCAAGCACCCAGCTTTGGACCAGGACCCTGCATTCTCAGAGGACAAGGACTCCATTAACAGACTCCACAGCTGAAAGTTTTTTTTTTTAATTCTTTCCGCTTTCAGACTTATAAGGATTTCTGAAGTGCTTATTATTAGCCTAAACAGAGCAAGTAAGTGTCCTTATCATTCAAAAACAAATACACCTGTCTGGCAAGCAGAAGCTCTGCTTGGCTTTATGAACCAGGAAAATCAACACGGAGTTCAGAGCCCAGCCAGTAAACGGAGGGGCCTGTAAAGTCATGTTGAAGGGGAGGGACCTCTGTAGCTGAGCAGCCAGTGGCTGAAGAATCGGACGACAAAGCTTGCGGCCACCTGGCCTACACATGCTCCCTCCCCTCTTCACGCAGGCGGTACAGCTAAGTGTGGAATACAGGAAGTGGGAAACCTGAACCACTGCGCGAGAAAAGGCCTAAGAGAGGCAGCAAAGCCACCCAGGGGTGGCTGAGAGGTTGAGCTCCTCTCCGATTGTTCCTGAGCATCGATCGGCACCTCCCTTGCTGAAAAAGCTCTGGAACTTGGCTACCACACCCTGCTCTCCCCCCACCCCCTTCTTCTCTTTTGATGCCTAGGATCCAACCAAGGGCCTTGTACTTGGTAAGCAAGCACTTCACCATTGAACTACATTCCTAACTCAAGAAAAGGAGTATCTTCATGTAACCCAAGGCAATCAGACCTGGTATTGGTTCAGCAATTCAACTAATCTTAGAGCAGCTTTGGGCTTTAAGACAGTGTATTGTTTTGTACAAGATAAACATTTAGTATGTGGTCCCTACCTACCCACTTGGAGTTTATGATTTAATCCAGATATAAGAGCTATGCTGCTCCGGGCTCTCAGCACACCAGCCACGCCCAGCTATTGCCATCACACCTTTGTCATGAACGTTAGAGATCTTTCTCTCTCTCTTTTAAGATTCACTTACTAATTATTATTAATAAAGACTTGAGTGTGTTGAGGAGGATGGTGGTTTTAAGGAAATTAAAGCAGGAACTGCAAAGATGGCTCAGTGGTTAAGAATACAGGCTGTTCTTGCACAGGACCTGGGTTTGATTCTCAGCATCCACACGGTAATTAAATAACCACCTGTAACTCCAGTTCTAAGGGATCTGACACACTCTTCTGGCCTCCCATGGGTACCAGGCACACTGAGTGGCATACAGACATATGTGCAGGCAAAACACCCTTACACATAAAATAGTAATAAAAAATAATAAGAAAATTTAAAACAATAATAAATAAAAACATTGAGGATTAATTTCAAGAAATTATCCAAGGACTGAGTGTGTGACTCAGTGGAAGAATAGCTACTTAGCATACATGAGGCCCTGGGTTTGACCTCAGCAACACGATGTTAAATTAAGAAATCACTGATCATGTGATTATTATTATTGTTTGTTGTTGTTGTTTTTTGTTTTTTTTTGAGACAGGGTTTCTCTGTGCAGCCCTGGCTGTCCTGGAACTCATTCTGTTGACCAGGCTGGCCTCGAACTCAGAAATCAACCTGCCTCTACCTCCCAAGCGCTGGGATTAAAGGCGTGCGCCACCACTGACTGACGATAATGTGATTATTAATATTAGAGAATATAATCAGCTAAGATTTGAAGTCATATTTATCCCATTTTTCAAATCCAGGGTAGGCGGCAGGAGACATCGAGTCTGAAAGCAGCAGGGTTCTGTTTAGACTCTACCCTACCACTTTTTCTCTTTGTTTTTGAGGGTCTCACCATGTAGTCGAGGCTGGTCTTGAACTCTCGATCCTCCTACTTCAGCCTCCTGAGTACTGAGATTGCAGGTGTGTGCCATCAACCCTTTAAAACCGCATAGGCCTATAACATAATTTGGTATCTTCAGTGTGCACTCTGGAAAGCAGAGCGATATCCACTCGGGGGTGTTGGTGTGGAGATTAACTGAGGTGGTGGATGCAGAAGGGGTTAGGCCTGGGCTGGGCGCTCATTCTGCCCCGTCCCTTCTCTCACCAGTTTTGTATGAAGGATTCCGCCTGTGTTTTATTTTAGTCAGCTCCCCCTCCCCCGTCCTTGGCTTTTCTTGTTGTTTTTGTTCTTGTTTTTTCTGGCTGATCTTGTCTCTTTGGTTTTCCTCCTTCTCCTCTCTGTGGATGTTTGTTTTGCATGTGTTTATTTTTCCATCGTGATCTTTCCCTGGCTTCTTTTTCTCATTTTCCTTTTTGCGGGCGTCTTTTGTTTTACCTGGGGCTGTAAGTCCTTTGCGCATTGATGTCAACACTGATTGCTGATTTTGGACTTTGCAGGGGAAAGGGAGGGGGTGAGGTGTGGGAGGGCAGCTCTTAAGAGCCCTGGAGAAAGGATATTGGGAGGTTGAAGTGGTCAGTTGCTTGGCTATCCATATTTTGCAGACACACACTTCAGTTCCTGGCCAGAAGTCTGACACCGTTTCCCAGGAGTCCTTGGGGTTTTTGGATCTGACCAATCCCTTCTCTCCCTCCCTCCCGGTCTCTCTGACTTGTGCTGGAACTGAGCTTTCTCCTTTTCAACTTCCTGCTTTCTCTGCAGCAAGGTTTACACTTTAGGTCCTTCTCTGCTGCAGAACACCCACTTGGAGGGGGAATGGTTCAGGGGGAGGATATCATTGTTGATAATCGCCATAAGAATAATAGCTAGAGATGAAAAGCCAGTGCTCACACAAGGCCAAAAAACAAGACGGGGGCGGGGGGACTCTCACTTGACCCAGGCCCACTGGGCATAGAACCTAAGTGGGAATCCAGACAATCTAAAGCAGAGGAAAAAACTAAGGGAGTGGTGGACGGTGACATAAGGGAGCCCAGGGAATATTTCTGTCATTAATTTCCACAGACTTTTATTTCTCACTTACCCGGAGCTAAATTATGTCTTAGGCTCTGAGTATAATTTATTGAGCTCATAAGAAAACGATCTCCGCCTTTAAACAGCTTCTAAGTGTTCCAATCGCAGTTTTAAAAGTTGTGACTCTTTAAAATTAATATCTAATATTTTAAATTGAGATCTAGTTTTCTATCTTTGGAAACACTATGGAAAGGAACACAGCATTTGAGTGACAGCAATGGGTTTTGTGATACTTATAAGGAATGGTTAGTAATATGCTATAATTAGTAATCATATGTCATCATCATTATTATTATTGATGAGGGGTCTCCCTACATAGCCCTGGCTATCCTGGAGCTTATTATGTAGACCAGGCTGGCCTAGAACTCACAGAAATCCATCTGCCTTTGCCTCTAAGTTCTTGGAATTAACGACCATGTCTGGACAATAGTATTTTTGTTTGTTTGTTTGTTTGTTTGTTTGTGTCAAGACAGGGTTTCTCTGTGTAGCCGGGCTGTCCTGGAACTCATTCTGTAGACCAGGCTGGCCTTGAACTCAGAAATTCGCCTGCCTCTGCCTCCCAAGTGCTGGGATTACAGGCGTGCGCCACCACTGCCTGGCTAATAGTATGTTTTTAAATTAAAAAAAAATTTTTTTTGAAGCAAGGTCTCAGTATATAACCCAGGCTACCCTTGAACTTAGGTTCCTACTGCCTCAGCCTCTCAGGTGTTTAGGTTATAGGTGTAAACCACCATATCTGGTTATTTCTGTATGGAAATTTTAAGAAATTATAAGGATAATGTCTTAATAAATGTTTATCATTTGCCACTCAATGTCAATAATTATCAACACGTAATCTTTTTAAAAAAAGACTTATTTTACATTTTTGCCAAGATGGAGCTGAAAACGAAAGCGAAGAAGATAGTTTGCACCTCTCCCAAAGCCAAAGCCAAAGCGAAGGCCTTGAAAACTGGGAAGGCGGTGCCGGAAGTCCAGAAGTCCACCACCACAACGAAGATCTGTACAGAACCCACCTTCAGCGGCCAAAGACTCTGAGGAAGCAGCCCAAATATCCTCGAAAGAGTGCACCCAGGAGAAGCAAGCTTGAGCACCACGCAGTCACCATAGCCTCCCCGACCTCCGAGTCCACCATGGAGAGGACAGAAAACACAGCACGCTGTGTTTATCGTGGATGCCGAGACCAATGAGAACCAAATCAAACAGGCTGTGAAGAACTATGACACTGATGTGGCCAAAGTCAATACCCTGATATGGCCTGACGGGGAGAAGGTTCGGCTGGCTCCCGGTTATAGTGTTGTGGATTGGGACCACCTGACTGAGTTCATCTGGCTACTTCTAATATAGTCTTATTTTTCCACCATAAGACATATTTATTGGGGGCTGGAGAGATGGCTCAGCGGTTAAGAGCACTGACTGCTCTTCTGAAGGTCCTGAGTTCAAATCCCAGCAACCACATGGTGGCTCACAACCATCAGTAATGAGATCTGATGCCCTCTTCTGGTGTGTCTGAAGACAGCTACAGTATACTGACACATAACAATAAATAAATCTTTTTTTTTTAAAGACATATTTATTATACTCTTAACCTCACCCTATCCCAACCTGTGAGTGTGTGTGTGTGTGTCTGTGTGTGTGTGAGTGTGTGTAGGTGTGTGGATATGAGTACAATTGCCTTAAAAAGCCAAAGGTGTTTGAGCTCCCGGAACTGGAGCTACAGGCAGCTGAGAGCTTCCTGATGTGGGTACATGCTCTTAGCCACATCTCTAGCCCCAAAATCAATCTTTAAACTTCTTTCCTTCAGTATGTTCCTGAAACATTTCAAAACATTTCCTCTGCATTTCAGTGTGCATTGCAAGTGGACAAATGTTCTCTCTACATAGCTACTTGGCCATTATCACCTGCAACAAAGGTAACGATAAGTCTGTAATACAGGCCAATACAAAGTCTGCACGGACTTTTCTCTAATTATCTCGATTCTTTTCTTATAGCTGACTTGTATGGGCTGGGATCATAGGCAAATCAACACATTACCTTTGGTTGATCTGTTCTTGAAGCTCTTATCCTCCTGTGATAATAGCATCTGTCCCCTCTTCCCTCTAAACCGTTGGGTTGAGGTGGTTTGCTTCTCTTCTCCAGCACGGTCAGAGTGCTCTTTTCTGTGACTGCTGGGAGTGTGAGCTTTTAAGGTCGCATGCCCTGAACAACAAGCGATACAGAGGGTAAAATGCCTGGCCCTCTTGCTTCGCTTTGAGACAACTCTGAAAGGATAGCCCAACTGCCAAGCTCCGCGTGGTGACTTGAGATGTCAGAGGTGAGCACACAGTTCAGTTTCTTTTCCCTGCCAGTCCTGTTTCCTTTGCTCCCCTTTAGGGTGTCTTCCTGAGGCTCCTCCCCAGAGAACTGAACACAAGTGTAGGGAAAGGAATATCCTAGGAGAGCTGAGGGCCTGCCAGGAGTGATCCTACAAGCAGAACCTAACATGGGATTTTGGAGTTGGGTGTCCCACCTGCCAAGTGTCAGTACAAAGGGCACTTGTGATAGGGGGGATTCTGGCAGCTCCTATAGGCACAGATGTGACGTTCAAAAGAGGGCAAATTGTCACAGGTCCCCGAGGAAAGGAATGTGTTGTGGAGGACAGTCTCACAGGCATTTGGTAAACTTGAGGCAATTAGGAAACATAACAATGGTGCCAGCTTGGATGGCTTTGGCTGGGGGCTACTGATGCAGTGGGGTGGGGGGGTGGAGCCAGAGAAAATCTGCTCCTGATTCACCATGGGGCTTCCTTGGCAGCCTGCAATAGGATTCTTATCTCTGCAACCAGAGGGCAAAAATGGCTATCAGATCTAGAACTTAATGGAAGGGCAGTATGGGTCTGATTGTCAATATGGTGTGGTGCGGTGGGCAGGTCAGACCCATATTGGGTCTTTCCTGTGACTAGGACTGGAGGCATCTGCATCTGAATAAATGTACTGGAGGCAGGACATTGTTGTATTCTCCAGAGATTTCCTGCCCTGCAGAAAAGACCATTTTCCTTCTATTAAATCCAACTCTTCCCCTTGTTTCCAGAAGTTGCTTCTCTCTCTCTCTCTTACAACTCAGAATTCTTCATATCTGCACATTTTACCAAAGATGTGTTCATCACACTGAATGAGCAATAAGGGACAAGTCCTTGGGGCTTTAAGACACCTGATTTCCAGCCGATAGGAGATAATCTTTGCAAATATCTGACGGTCTGTTGTTTCAGAGAAATGCCTAAAAATCAGGAGTATGCTAGTGCATTCTCTCCAAAGTGAAGCATAAATAATAGAATTTTAATCTTTCTGATGCTAAGAAGGAAGCAAGCACACTTGCTAGGTCTTTAGGGTTCTTAGGGGCAGATCGTCTATGTGTAGAAGCCATGTTTTGACCCATTTGCTGAATGGCATGGAAGCTTTCCCAGGCTTGTCTGGAGCTCTTACAGGGAAAGGATCAGCAGCAGGTTCAGACGGGAAAGCAGCCCTGTGGTTTGGGGCACGCGGTATGTACACTATGGTACGGGAAGTACTGATAACAGAAAAGATGTCACAAAGAATATACTGCAAACTCTCACAGGAAAATCATAACAAATGCCCCCAGGGTTCTTTCTCAAGGCCTTGTTCATTGTAGCAGAGAATGATAGACCATTCACAAAACTGCGGCTTTTAAGTTCCTAGGCCTTGTAGTTTTGGATGGTCTAAAGACCTTGTGGCCAGAGCTGGGTTTTGTCAGAACCATAAAACTATGAGACCAACTGGTAGGGTACCATAGCAATCTACTGTAACAAAGGGCCAGCAAATGTTAGCACGTTTGCATAACAATGACTGAAATACTTGAGAGAGCAACAAATAGGCAGAACAAGTATTTCACTTATGGTTTGTTAGCCCATGGCCTTTGGCTCTGTTGATCCCGGGCCCACCTTGGGTGTCCTAATTACCGTTGCTATTGCTGTGATGAAACACTATGACCAAAGCAACTTCCGAAGGAATGGATTTATTTCAGCTTACACTTCCATGCAACAGTCCATCTCTGAAGAAAGCCAGAGTAGAACTCAAACAAGGTAGGATCCTGGAGGCAGGAACTGGTGCAGAGACCATGGAGGAGTGCTGCTTATTGGCTTGCTCCTTGCTTATCGGTTTGCTCAGCCTGCTTTCTTATAGAATCAGGACCACCACCCCAGGGGTGGCACCGCCTATGACGGTACCTCATCAATCAGTTATTAAGAAAATGCCTTACAGCCAGATCTTATGGAGGCATTTTCTCAATCGAGGTCCCCTCCTTTTAAATAATCCCTGCTTGTGTCAAGTTGGCATAAGACGAGCCAGCACAGAGAGGTAGCGAGCAGGGAGCAGAGGAATCGAGCAAGTGGAGAAGGAAGCTGTCCACCACCTCGTGGACAGGAAGTGAAACAGAGATAGAAAGGGGCCAGACACAAGACCTTTATGAGCCACCTCAGCCGCCCACCCCTTTCAACAAGGCCCTGCCTTCTATTGTTCTACTACCACCCCCCAGTTCTCTATTCAAAAAAGATCAAATGCCTCCTGAAGCCAATGTCTTTGGTGTCTACTTGTCTCTGGAGAAGTCAGCATTCCCAGAGGTGTATTTAACTAATTCCCTAAGTGCATTTTTAACCCAACCAATTTGATAATTTGAAGTAACCATCATGCAGTGCTTCTGGGATTGTGGACAAATGGGTGGGAGGACATAAGAAAGTTGCAGAGAGGTGGCCACGATGTGGCCCTACTGTGGTGCACTCACCCTTTCTCGAACAGCAAATATGAGTCAGGTCACTGTGAAGGTGCAAAGGCACAAATAGTCTCTTGGCCTCTACGGCTAGTTTTTAAGTGTCAGCATGCCCTGGTGGATTGTAAGTTCTTCTTTCTAACTGTGGTGCAGTTTAACCTTTGTTTGCCCATCCTGTCCCACTCCCTTGTGGGAGTTTCCCCTCTTATATCACTAATAACTGCTTCTGTACATGATCTTCTGTCTCAGAATTGATTCTGAGAGAACCCTAAGACATCGGTCATTCCATCAATAGAGCATTTGATAGACAGGATTTGGTCAATTTTTTCCTTATAGCTTGGTCTTATAATCAATTGTTCTTCTAGAATGTCTCCATAAAATGATAGTTGCTGCTGGAGAGTTGGGGGATTCCAATGTTACTTTGGGCTTCCTAACTGTATCACATTCTGAGGCACACAGTGTTAGGATGCCTGGCTTCTATGGTTAAAACGATTGGTATGCTTGGTTCTTGTTAGCCTGATCCCTCTAACATAAGTGTCTTTAGAGACATGTGGTGCACACCTGTAATCTGAATATTGGGGAGGCTGAAAAGGCCTCATGTAGTGAGTCCCCATCAAAAAACAACAAAAAAGGTTTTTACAGACCCCTAGTTTTCCTCTCTCCCCCTTTCCCCAGTTTTATTTTTTATTTTGTTATCTTCCTCTTCTCTTCCTAATTTCTCACCTCCATGTGTCTCACGGCTCCCCCTGGTGTGGGACAGCCCTGGGCTCCATATGTCTCATGTCTCCCCAGGGTGTGGGACAGCCCTGGACTTTGAGTTTCATGGCCACTTGAGACAGGAAAAGGAAATGATGAGACAGAAACACCGTTGATAACGTTCAAGTCCTGGAATGCTCTCCCTTCAACTCGATGGGAGATCGAGTTTCATAACAGACACAGACAGACATTTTATACCTTTCTCTTTCATCACAGACACCTTCTGACTCTTCATCTTTTTTTTTTTTTAAAAATTATTTACTTATTATATGTCTGTACACTGTAGCTATTTTCAGACACTCCAGAAGAGAGAGTGAGATCTCATAACAGATGGTTGTGAGCCACCATGTGGTTGCTGGGATTTGAATTCAGGACCTTGGAAGAGCAGTTGGTCCTCTTAACTGCTGAGTCATCTTACCAGCCCATGATTCTTCATCTTGATTGTAAACTTTATAGGATTAAAAATCACCCTGGAAACACACCTTTGGGCCTTCATGAAAATGTTTCTTCCAAAAATTTGGAAAACATATCCCAAATATGGGTGGCGCCATCCCAGTTGGGTGAGACCCTAGACTGATAAAAAGGTCAAATCAGTTGGGACCAGCATTCATCTTTCTCTGCTTCCTGAGTTCAGTAATGATGTGAGCAGCCACCTCACACCCCTGCCTTCCCTAAATCTGTGAGTCACAATCTACCTTGTCACAAGAAAAGCAGCTAACACATATACTTCCCACTTTCTGCCTTACCACCTCTCATGAAACAGCTATTGGCATGGTCACTCATGACCCCCTAAGAAATGTGAAGAGACTTTGCTGAGTTGAAAAGTTGTTTCACTGCCAAATAAAAGGAAGGCTCCTCTTTCTTTGAATAGGAACACATAACTGATATCCAAAAATAACTCCTCTTTGTTATTCCATCAAAATGTGACTGAAGAGCAAGGGTTTGCACTTAGAGGGATGGGGCATCCTGTCAGCTTGTGGGTGTGGCCTTGATTATAGTCATTACCAATTGACTTGCTGGCTTGCAGATTACTCTGTTTGCACCCAGGGTTGACCAGAAGCTCATGTTCATGGTGTTAAGAAAGTCAGTCTAGGGTTTGAGTGATGGCTCAGTCATTAAGAGCATTGCATTTGCTGCTCTTGCAGAGGGCCTGAGTTCTCTTTCCAGCATCCACACCTGTAAGCTCACAATCACTTGTAACTTCAGCTCCAGGAGATCTACTGCCTGCATCTGGTCTCCACAGTTACTGCACTCCTGTGGTATATGTACAGACAAGCAGGCAGGCACACACACATAAAACAAAATCATCATCATCATTATCAACAACACCAGCAACAATAACAACAACGACAACAACAAAATTTAAGCGTGTTTATTTGAAAAAAAGGAAATTATTTGTACTTTTGTACAAGGTTGACCTACTCCATATTTTAACTGAAGTTTTTGTCTATTTTTTTTTCAGGCACATAAAACAACTGGTAATAATAAGGAACTAGATTATGAAATGCAAGGCAAAATTAAATGTCAGTCTTTGGAAAAGGAAAGAACAAGAAATTAGGGAACTGTTAGAACTAGTTTTCTAAGGACACTTCTGTACTTTTGTAATGTATCTGTTCTGGGGGGCAGGCAGAGAGAGACAGAGACAGGGAGAGACAGAGAGTCAGAAAGAGAGAGATGACATAGATGATATAGGTTATAGATATAGATATCTCTAGAGAGAGAGAGAGAGAGAGAGACAGAGACAGAGGGACAGAGAGATGGAGAGGCAGAGAGAGTTAGGACGACGGCAACCTGCAGGAGTCAGATCTTTCCACGATGTAGATTCTCGATGAAACCCAGGCTGTCAAGCTTAGCAATAAGCATGTTTTCCTGTTGAGCCATCTCACTGACTGCACGCGTTTTATTTTTGTTATTTGTCTGTGGTTCTGGGGACCGAGTCCAGGGTCCTGCACCTGCCAGCTGAGCTCTGCCACTGAGCCCCATTCTCAGCAATGAGGAAGTTTTGATACAAATGCATGAGGAAAGGAGTTCTCACTGAAGAGCACCTCAGCTCTTTCTACACATATGCAAGCAATCATAAACATTTTATGTGTGAACTATTTTAATGTAAATTAATTTTTAAAAATGAACAGCAGTGAGGTGCTAATAAAAATCACAATATATTGAGGTTTGTAAAAATCTTCCCTCTTGTTCTCTTCTTAGGCTAAGAACCTGGAAGAGAACCTTGCTTATGTAGATACTTCTTTATTTTTGTTGATCTTATGACTCTCCCTAAAAATTGGCTCAGGAAAAGTAATACTAAGCATCATTAAAGGTGGAGCAATGAGCCCTGTGCTTTTCCGGTTAAGAGGCCATTTCAAGTTCAAAATACTATTTATAAAGCCAGCCAGCAGGATGGCTGGCTCATTGGGTAAAGGTGCTTGTCATCCTTCACAATGGCCTGGCTTCCGGCTCCAGGACCCATATAGTGGGTGGAGACAACCAAGTCCTGAAAGTTGTCCTCTGACTGCCATATCATACTATGACATGCACATGTCTGCACACTGACCTTGTGCTGGGAAAATGAAGATGTATAAAAGACTGTTACTTCGTGTGTGGACCTTCTTGACTTGTGGTTCAGACACGCTACCTATAAGTGTATTTTATGTATGTATGTATTTATTTATTTATTTATTTATGGTTGGGACAGGGTTTCTCTGTATAGCCCTGGCTGTCCTGGAACTCACTCTGTTGACCAGGCTGGCCTTGAACTCAGAAATCCACCTGCCTCTGCCTCCCAAGTGCTGGGATTAAAGGCGTGCGCCACCACTGCCCCGATGTAAGTGCATTTTAAAACAATTATGGAAATTTAATTATGGCTCGGTATTGGATGATGTGTTAACCAGAGCAAATTGTCTGACAAATGCTATTTACGGAAGGAAGGATTTATTTTGGCTCATTGTTTGAGGGTCGTCCATTACAGTCTGTCAGGGCGGAGAGTCATAGAGGCGGCAGGAATGTGAAGCAGCTGGTCGCCTCCCTCTAGTTGGAAACAGAGGGTTATGAATGCGCATGTGCAGTTTGACTTTCCTTTTAACTTAGTCCAGGATCCCATGCGCATGTGCAGTTTGACTTTCCTTTTAACTTAGTCCAGGACCCCAGCCGTGGAACGGTGCTACCCACGTTTAGTGGGAGTCTTGCAGCCTCAATGAACCTGACAGACATGTCTAAAGGATTGTCTTCTAGGTGATTCCAGATCTTGTCAGTAGACAACTTATGTTATTCTAATGTATGTTTTGAAACTTTTCATTAAAAGAAACAGGAGGTAAGGCACATTTTCCAGTTTTTTCTACAATGTTGAGGCTTAATTATGTTTAGGATTTTCCATTTTGCTGCCCAGTTTACAGGGAGAGACAGTTCTTGACAAGGTGGATTGATGGAAGGCGCACTGATGCGGCAGTCATACAAATAACGGTTTGCATCCCCGGGAAGGGAGTGGGCATGGCTGGAACAGGGACAACAGAGGCAGAGGCTAGCTGGTGGCTACCAAGGGTGCTTGTGTGGGGCTTGCGCTGCCAGGGCAGGAGCGGGCACACACTGTAGGGCTGTCTCCATCAATATCAGCCACGATGGCTCTCTTGCCAACACATTTTTCTAAGAGCAGATTTCTGGGAGATTTTCACTTTGGGAGATCGTCCCCTGGTGTGTATACCATCTCTTTTCTCTTTTCTCTCCCTAGCAAGTGCAGAACATGAGAACTGAGACTGCAGAGATGAACAGGAACCAGAGTGCTGGAATGTTGCAGACCCCAAGAGCTTTTGTTATCATCCCCAAAGCATAGACAAAGAGGGTTTTATACAAAGTAAGTGTGTGACAGACACGGTTGGCTTTGTATTCTGAAATGGTGACTATTGAAGTGTGGAAAGCAATTAGAGCTAGAGTAGGTGCAGTCCAGTGGTTTGGAGGCCACTGTGGGGGGGTCTGTGGGAGAGACCGCCTGTCAGGGCAGCTGTTGTAGGGATGGAGAGAGAGTTGGGCACCTGATGAGAGACACTAAGATGTAGGTGAACGGGATTTGGTAATGTTGAACGCAGCATGTGAGAGGGTGAGGTTAAACATATAGGTTCCAGAACTGCCAAGCTGAATGGACAGTGAAAGAATGCATTCTGGGATTGCTGGATCAGGGCCAAGTGTCAAGGAGTGAAAGAAATGATTTTCTTTTGACGTCACCAGTACACTCCATATGAAAGTCTAGGTCTCGGATGAGGAAACTATGTCGACTAGTTCAATGAAAAAAAAAGGAGACGCCATTGAGCTATTACTACGGCACATGTGTCCCAGCTATGACCCCCAAGAGCAAGGAGCCACATAAACACATAGAAAGTTTCATTTTGTTTGGTTCACAAATGAGCACGTCTTGTTTTAACAGGAAAGCAGTTACCTTTTTCTTGATTTTTATTTGCAAATGCAGATGGATTCTGGCAGTAGCAGACCTTGTATGTCTTTGTTTGTTATGTTTACTAGCTGCACTCCTCACGATGGGAGTTTGTCAGTTATTAATTAAATAAACCAGTCATTGAATGAGACCGCTCAGACACTAAAACCCATCAAACTCTAGCCAGATTTACCTTTTCTACTGTGTTAGAGATGACCACTAGAGAGCTAGTCTAGTCTAGACTAGAATTTGGGGAATAGGGCAGGGTCATGTTAAGGGTGCTAGTTAAAGGAAATATGGGAGATATTGCTCCTAGAAATTATTTAGACTAGGTGTGGTGGCTCATGATAGTCATCCTAGCGCTTGGGAGGCTGAGGTAGTAGGGTTGCCGAGGATTCAAGGTGTCTTTGTCAGGGTTCCCATTCCTGCACAAACATCACGACCAAGAAGTAAATTGAGGAGGAAAAGGTTTATTCAGTTTACACCTTCCACATTGCTGTTCATCACCAAAGAAAGTCAGGACTGGAACTCAAGCAGGTCAGGAAGCAGGAGCTGATGCAGAGGCCATGGAGGGATGTTTCTTACTGACTTGCTGCCCCTGGCTTGCTCAGCTTGCTCTTTTATAGAGCTCAAGACTACCAACCCAGGGATGGCACCACCTAAAAGGGGCCTTCCCCCTTGATCACTAATTGAGGAAATGCCCCACAGTTGGATCTCATGGAGGAACTTCCCCAACTGAAGCTCCTTTCTCTGTGTCAATCTTGACACAAACTTGACACAGACTCCAATCTGTGTCAAGTTGACACAGAAAACCAGCCAGTACACAAGGTTAGTCTGGGCATCAATGTGAGACATTGTCTCAAGAAAAGACTCTATTCTCCTCCCTCTCCCTCCCCCTTTCCCTGTCCCTCCCCTCCCTCTCCCTTCCCCCTCCCCCTCTCCCTCTTTTCCCCTCCCCTCCCCCTTTCCCTCTCCATCCCCCTCCCCTCTCCCTCCTTCCCCCTCCCTCTCCCATTTGAGCTTCATTGACAATGTAGATTGGGTTGGTTTTGAACTGACAATCCTTTTGCCTCAGCCTCCCAAGGGCTGTAATTTCAGGTCTACATCAAGTCCAGCTAAGATTTGTTTTCTTTCTCTCTCTCTCTCTCTCTTTTTTTTTGGTTTTTTGGATTTGTATTTTTCGAGATAAGGTTTCTCTGTGTAACCCTGGCTGTCCTGGAACTCACTCTGTAGACCAGGCTGGCCTCGAACTCAGAAATGCGCCTGCCTTTGCCTCCCAGAGTGCTGGGATTAAAGGTGTGCACCACCACTGCCCGGCTAAGATTTGTTTTCTTAAAAGGCTGTAATTATAATTCCTTGAGAACCTTTGAGAAACATCCATTCTGTGGTAAAGATGTTTAATTTTGGTTTGGTTTTGCTCCAATTTCCAGAGACTCATTTAAATAATGATGTTTTTGTTGTTTTCCAATTTTTTATTACATTTATTTCTGTCTGTATGTTTGTCTGTATATGCAAACGACGTGACGGAAGACAAGGACAGCTTGTGGGAGTTGGTTCTCCCCTTCTACCATGTGTATCTCAGAGACTGAATTTAGGTCAACAGGCCTGGTGACCAGCACTTTACTTGCTGAGCCACATTGCAAGCCTTTCTCTTTTATTCTTTAAATATTTAAAAAGTATTTTAAAATTTTGTGTCTGTATGTGTGAGGACATGGTCACCTAATACAAGGAACCATAGAGTCCAGACAAAGCATGGAGCTAGAGTGCCAGGAGAGTGTGATGCCAAGAACCAAACTCAGGCCAAGAGCAGCACAAGCTCTTAACCATTGAACCACCTCTCCGGCTTTCTATTTTTCTGAGTCAGTATTTCCTGTATCTTGGGCTGGTCTTGATCTCACTATGAAACTGAGAACAACTTTGATCTTCTGCTTCTCCTGCCTCTGTCTCCTAAGTGCTGAGATTATAGGCATGTGTTACTATATTGGGGTCTTGGGGATTCAACATAGGACACTGCATGCTGAGCAACTGTTCTACCAGCCGAGCTACATCTCTTACCCACAATCCTTTATTTTTAACTGGAGCAAGGATGATAGGTTGGTAGCGTGATAATTGCCCTGTTTTGACGCCTTGAGTCTTCTTCAGAACTGTTCTCTTGATGCATGGTCTGTCCACTTACAGATCATTCCTGTTGTCTCTTAGCTTTGCAAACCAGTCTATGATGGTCCATACACATGCACACATATATGTGGCCTACCACTACCACCACCAATTGAAAATTTAAAAAAGAATTACTTTTTCTTATCATCTTCAGTGTTTCTGTTTCAGCTAATACATGAACATTATGTGTTTGAAAGCCAGATACTAAAAATCCAGTTTATGGAATAATGGCAGAATTTAATGTCAAGGGAGAAATATTGGGCAAAATAAATTATGGCCAATTTTTTTTGGTTGGGAAAGAGAGATGGATCAGTGGGTAAAAGTGCTTGTTTCAGATTCCCAGAACCCACATTAAAAAGTTGGATGTGGTAGTACACGTCTGAAATCTCAGCACATTCACACTGAAATGGAGGTGGAGACAGGAAGCTCATTGGCCAGTTAGTCTAGCATTCCCAGTATAGATAGCAGATAAACAGCAAGAGAAATCCTGCCTCAAAACATAAAGGGTGGGATCTGACTCCAGGAAGTTGTCTTCTGACCTCCACACATGAACTGTAATACGCGCACACCCAGAGTCACAGACACTATATACACATATATACACACACAGATAATTCATGAACTGTGGTGCACTCACACCCAGAGTCACAGGCACTATACACACACACCCCACACTTGCAGTGGTATATGAACATCCAGAGTCACATACATTATACACACATGAACACATAGAGATAATTTTCTTGATGGTCTTAGTGTTTCAAAATATGAGACCTCATTTTTTTTAGAGTAGAAACCTTGTGTGTGTGTGTGTGCACATGTTTGTTGGTATAAGTGTAGATGTGTGTATATGTATATTATATGTGTGTGAGTGTGGATGTGTGTGTATATATGCTTGACCATATGTGTGAATGTGTATTATATGTGTGTATATTATATGCTTGTCCATGCCTGTTTGTCTGTGTGTATGTATGTGTATGCTTGTCCATGTGTGTGTTTGTGTGTTTGTGTATGCTTGTCCATGTGTGTGTTTTTGCATGTGTATATGTGTGAATTTGCATGTGTATGTGTGTTTGCATGTGTATGTGTGTGTGTGTATGTGTGTGTGTGTGTGTGTATGTGTATGCTTTTCCATGTGTGTGACTGTGGATGCATACTTGTGGTAAAAGTCAGGTACCAACTGTGGATGTTGGTCCTTGTTACCCACCTTGTTTGAGACAGGGCCTCTATTGTTTTCCCCAGTGTACTCGAGGCTCTCTAACCTACAACATTCCAGGGATTTCCTGTCTCCATCTCATCTCCCATCTCTCATATTGCTGTAAAAGTGCTGGAGTTACAGGCATATCCCTCCATTGTGGGAATCGGAACTCACAGAGGTCCTCATACTTCCCAGCCCACACCCCCCTTAGTTTTTGAGACAGCATCTCTCACGGGGCTGGCTAATCTGCTAGATTATCTGGCCAGTGAATCCCAGGGTCCCTCCTTTTCTCCACCATGGCAGGCACGTACCATCTCCCCAGCCCCACTTCCTTGCATTAGAGATGTGATGGGTAATGTGTTCTTTTGATCACTCAGAAGAGTATTTATTGAAGGCATGCTATAGAGAAGGCTCCTTCAGCCACATGATACACACATAAGTATTCTCCTCCTGGGGTGATAGAGAGGGTCAAATGAACTAAAAAGTTTTGGGTGAAGGCTGTTTTATAGACTATGGGCACAAGCTAATGTTTTATTACGATGACAAAAATAGACCAAGTGTATCTTTTGCTGGCATCATTTAGCACAGAGGCGGATCATGTCAGTTTTCACCTTTCCACAGGGATCTGGCTTCATTCATGGCCTTAGGTCTCAGATGTGGCGGGAACTGGTGTCACAGTATTATTCTTTCCACTTCCTGTGGACAAAGTGATAACTTCTCTCCAATTTGGGTAAAAGGGCCAGTTTTGCCTTCCGAGTGAGGCAGACATCAAATGACTTGGATTTTCATTCTCACTGATTTCTTTTGCAAAATACCCTTGCATGTCAGGTGTGGGCTGAGAAGCACAGGAGGACTCCCTCCTGTGAAGCGGGAGGACGGCACTGTCACAACACACACCCCTTTCCTTTTCCTCTAGTTTTCATAAATGTCCAGGTGCATAAGCAAATGTCCCCGGAGTACCTGGGGCCTGCTCAAGCTCAAAATAATCTCTATATTTTCTGTTTTGAGATCTCTTTTATCCTTTTCCCTAAATTATCTGGTCTATCTCAGAAAGATACTTATTCTCAAAATATAGATGCAAAAAAAGTCTTCATGTGTAGAAATTAGCAACAACTGCCTTGTTGTTAGGAGACAGATCTCACCGTGTACTCTTGGTGGCCAGACTTTGCTTATGGAGGTGAGGCTGGACTCTGACTCACAGCACCTCAGGTTCCCAAATGCTGAGATCAAAGATGTGTACACCGTCACTACCAGTGGCGACTCATTCTTTCCGGGCCTTGTTCCCAATATTGGAATTGCAATGTTGGCTTTAGTTTCTTAGTTTTCTAAAGTCTGTCCCACAAATAAGATCATTGTTAGTACTGAAAAGAACAAAGAGTAACATACACGTTGTTCTATAGACAAGAAGAGGATGGAGCAACCAGACTTCTAAATAGCGTTAACTACAAAGGTCAACTATGCCATTACCATATTGTCCTATTTTCAATTGCTATTTGCCATTTTTAAAAAAATATTGTGCAAAAGTATTGGCTTGATTGTGGAACATATGACCTTAGATAATTTTATTGCTTTAGGGATGGGTGATTAATGTCCTGTGAAATCATATACTTGAATGAAATTTTAAAATTCACCATTTTCATTCTCTCTTGAGTATGTATTAACATTTTACATAGATTTAGTTACACACCATGGGATTGCCTGGTGCTAGAGGATTTCAGAAGACAGCATTAGATTTTCTAAAAATGGATTTACAGATGATCGTGAACTACTTTGTGGGTGCTGGAAACTAAACCAAACAATTGTGTGTGTGTGTGTGTAATATATATATGTATATATATATATATATATATACATTATTATATATAAATAAACATTTATTTATTTTATTTGAGTACACTGTAGCTGTCTTCAGACACACCAGAAGAGGGCATCAGATCCCATTACAGATGATTGTGAGCCACCACGTGCTTACTAGGAATTGAACTCAGGACCTCTAGAAGAACAGTTAGTTCTCTTAACCACTGAGCCATCTCTCCAGCTCCCTCAAGTGTATTTTTATGGTTTTTTGTTTTGTTTTGTTTTGTTTTTTGTTTTTTTGAGACAAAGTTTTTCTGTATAGCCCTGGCTGTCCTGGAACTCACTCTGTAGACCAGGCTGGCCTCAAACTCAGAAATCCACCTGCTTCTGCCTCCCAAGTGCTGGGATTAAAGGCTTGTGTCACCACTGCCTGGCTCCTCAAATGTATTTTAAAATGACTGAAAATCACTTTAAGTTAAAAAAAAATTAAGGAAACATGCTGAGAAAGTGTTTATAGGAAATATGACCAATAAAAATGGCTGCTTTGCTACATCAAGAGCTTTGTATTTATAAGAAAACCATTGCAAACAAATTAGGAAAATAGAGAAAGAGAAAGGGTGTGTACAAACATTCCTCAAAGGAGAGTCGGTAGCCAGGCACATGGCATAGGCCTGTCCTACCTGCACCTGGAAGGTGGAAGTGGAGGGGACAGGAAGAAGTTCAAGGTCTCAGAGAGGATTAGAGGCCCGTTTGGGCTATGTGTTTTAAAGGAAAAATAAAGAAAGAGGAAGAAAAAGTCAGACAGACATGGAGGAAGGGAGGAAGGAAGGAAGGAAGGAAGGAAGGAAGAAAGAAAGAAAGAAAGAAAGAAAGAAAGAAAGAAAGAAAGAAAGAAAGAAAGAAAGAAAGAAAGAAAGAAAGAAAGAGAAAGAGTTCTGTTAGTAAGGATGGTAAATTGGTTGGTTTTACAAATATATTACATGTACTTATAGGTGCTCATTCTGATGAGATTAGCATTGGCTAGAGTCTATTCTAGTGTATGGAGGAATAGTATCTGTATATATATATTTATAAATATAGATTATCACTCAGGACTGCATATACAGGCTGATTTCTTTTTGGTTGGTTGGTTTGCTTTTGCAGGGACTGGGAAGATAGCTCCACTGACCTGGAAAGCACAAGAACTGACTTTGGTCCCCTGGAAAACCTATAACACAGCCAGGCATGGCGTGATGGTTATGATCTAGTACTGGGGAGTGGGGACAGATGGATTCCAGGAGCTTGGTATCCAGTTACTTGATGAATCCTAGGACAAAGAGAGACTCTGTCTGTCTGTCCTGCATGCGCATGTGCACACACACACACACACACACACACACACACCACATACATGCACACTTTTGAAAAGTAAAATTGGAGAATGGTATCAATATTTAATGTTAAACTCAGAGAATCATGCATGCTAGGCAAGGGCTACATCACTGAGCACCCTTGCCACAGCCAGATCATAGGCATTTTTCAGAATCTTAACTGGGAAATGAGAGAGATGGGAGGGGGGAGTCCTGTTTGTTGAAATAAATCTTGAACAAAGATTTGACTGGACTCAGGCACGGTGGTACATAACCTGCGATCCCAGCCTTGGGAGACCAGCAGGAAACTGATGACTCCAGTTTGATACTTAGGACACAAAGCTCAGATGGCTCAGCCCGAATCTGAGCTGAAAGCCTCTGTCCTGTGGTCTAGCCTCATGGTACCAGAAAATACTACACACCCACATTACAACTGGCTGCAACTCCAGTTCTCGGGGATGTGACACTCTCTTCTGGCCTGCTATGTATACGTGACATACATATACATAAATAAAAATCTTTTTTAGAAAAGAAAAACTGTTTTGGTAGAGGACCACTTAGAGAGGATTATGTGGATAATAAGGGAGCAGCTTGTGGAGTTTTACAAAGTGTCTTCTTTTGCCCATTCCAGTCTTTATTCTCCAGTAATTGGTAGCTCAAGCAGGCAGAAAATCATCAAGAATATAGTCGAACTGAAGAGCACCATCCATCAACTTGATCTAATAGGACACTTATACAGTGCTTCACATAACCTCAGTGTACATATGTCTCAGTCACCAAGAGAAATCATATTATGTATCATAAAATATTTGAGTAAGCAGGAAAAAAAATCATGTATTGTAGTGAGAAATTTTGGTTTCGTTAAAAAAAAAAAGGTTATGTAAATACATTTTTGTTTTAATCCCAGCTGTGGGATGTGGGGCTGCTTCAGTTTGTCCACAGCAGCTGACTATGATTTGTTTCATGCTCTGGCAGTGGTGTGATTTTGCCAGCTGAAGATAGTTTACATTTGAAATCCTGGGGACAATTCAGAGGGTATAAAAAGACCAGAGCCCTGAGAAGGTGGCGGCTGCTGCTGCTCCCACTACTGCTGCTGCTGCTGCTCCTGCTGCTGCTGCTCCTGCTACTGCTGCTCCCACTGCTCCCGCTGCTGCTGCTGCTGCTGCTGCTGCTACTACTGCTGCTCCCACTGCTCCTGCTGCTCCCGCTGCTGCTGCTGCTCCTGCTGCTGCTACTGCTACTGCTGCTCCCATTGCTCCCGCTGCTGCTGCTGCTACTGCTACTGCTGCTCCCACTGCTCCCACTGCTCCTGCTGCTGCTGCTGCTGCTGCTGCTGCTGTTCCTGCTGCTCCCGCTGCTGCTGCTGCTGCTGCTGCTGGTGGTTTCAGGTGCTGTTGCTGTTTGTTAAGTAGAAGAAACAGGACTTTTCCCAAGGAACTTGATGTCCCTAATCAGCAAGAAGTAGTCTAACTCTATTGACACCCCACTTCCCTCTAGCCTCCTTTCTCTCCTACCTAGTGTTGAGGATTAGAAGGGATAGGGGCAGAGTAGAGAGGTAGAGAAAAAGAACCCAGTAAAGTAGCTAAAAGTCTGGCTACAATATATAACATGTTATCTCGTTTTTAGATAAGTGAAATTAAACTATATGCCCAAAGCAAAGGATAGCTATAAAATTCTAAAGAATTAAAAACATACCACCAAGCAACATGAATCAAAAAAAAAATCTTGAGGAGCCAGAACACATATTATTTTATGTTTCACGTTTAGTTTTGCAACCCACTGTGAATTTAATTTTATATATGTTGTAAGTCAGGGATCAAATTTTGCTTTTTTCTTCTTTTCTTTTCTTTCTTTCTTTTTCTTTTCTTTTCTTTTTCTTTTTTCTTTTTTCTTTCTTTTCTTTTTTTTTTTTTTTTTTTTTTTTTTTTTTTTTTTTTGGTGACATCTGCCAAGTAGGTCCTGAAAAAGGCATCATTCCTAGCTTTATTTTTGAGACAGGGTCTTTTGAAGTCCTGGCTGGCCTTGAATTACTATACAGATGAGGCTGGCCCTGAGGTCCTGATCCTGTTCTAAGTCTAAGAACACAGATTTGTGCCACCAGGTCTAGCTAAAAATGTACCGTATATAACTCATGTTCAAGACAAAAGCAAAGGTGGCAGCTGATATACATTTCATCCAGAATTAATAACTTAATGGGACTACCAGTTTCCATAAGCCTATAGATGAAAGCTTTACTGACAGAAGAAACCCTCTTTGTCAGGGGAGTAGAACGTAACGCCCTCTGATGTTTAGCACTTATCAAATGTCCGCTGAGTGACGTGAAGCCCATGGGCATTGCCTAAAGGTATGCAGGACCTTTATGTTAGGCTATGTTACTCAAAAATCAGACTCCAAGATGGAGATTTCTGCGCAGGAAGTCAATTGAGTGATAATCCAGATATCAGGTTCATGGAAAGACAAGGAAACAGGAATCGGCAGGGAGTTTAAATGTGAACAAATCTTTCTCCTTTGGGTTGTCCAGTTATCAGTGAGCTACAAAAACTGTGGCTTTTGGCTTAACTCACTCATTAATTCACCCAGTGCTCTTTTTTCTAAAAATTTATTTATTATTACTTGTAAGTACCCTGTAGCTGTCTTCAGACACACCAGAAGAGGGTGTCAGATCTCATTATGGATGGTTGTGAGCCACCATGTGTTTGCTGGGATTTGAACTCAGGATGATTGGAAGAGCAGTCAGTGCTTTTAACTGCTGAGCCATCTCTCCAGTCCCTCACTCAGTACTTTAAGATATCTTGCTTTATTATTACTTTTAAGTTATATGTATACAGATGTGGGATGGGTTTGTGCATGGAAGTCCAGTACCTAAGGAGGCCAGTGGATCCCTCGGAGCGCGAGTTACAGGCAGTTGTGGGCATACTCTTAGCTACTGAGCCATCTCTCCAGCGCATTGTTTGAGTACTTAATATATACTTTGTTTTGGACTTTGGCAATGGTAAGCAAGATAGTTTTGTAGAGTTGATAATCTAAAACTCATAGATAAGACACTTAAACAATTAATTGCAATGCAATGTTTAATATGTTTTAAACTTACTAGATTAAATGTATTAAGTATAGTGTGCAAGTCTAGATAAGTTATACACAACAGGAAAAACTAGTCTTCACAGGTTCTTAAGGCACATGATAAAACTGTGCTCTTTAGTGAAAAAACTGATCAATGTAGCAAAAGAGCATATCCAGGAATTGACACCAACATGTAGGTAAAATATGGGAAAGGGAGTCCTAAAATAAACACTATGGAACCAAGCAGTAGTGGTGGGGCATGCCTTTAGTCCCAGCACTAGGGAGGCAGATGCAGGTGCATCTCTGAGTTGGAAGCCAGCCTGGTCTACAGAGTGAGTTCCAGGAAAGCCAGGGATACACAGAGAAACCCTGTCTCAAGGAACAATTCAAAACAAAATAAACAACAGACAAAACAAAACAAAATAAAACAACACACTGGAAGATGGCATATCTGAATGAGAGAATGATAAATGAATAGGTGGCTCTAAGGCAACTGGCAGATAAAATACTGATAAATGAATCTATTCTATATGTGTGTGAACCCATGTTTGAGTGTGTGTACATGTGTGTTCAATGCACATTTGTGCATTTGCAAATGGAAGCCAGAGGTTGACATCAGGAATCTTGAGACAGGGTCTCGATTGAACCTGGAGCTCACAGATTCAGCTTGACTGGCTCACCAGAGAGCTCCAGCTATCCTCCTGTCTCTGCTGCCACAGTGGGGCGATCATAGGTATGCACCACTACACCCAGACGTTACATGGGTGCGGTCTTCATATTTGTGTAGCAAGCACTTTACTGACAGAGTCATTTCCTCAACCCCATTTATAAATGTTTTTACACATATATGTATATATTTATATGAAAGTATGGTTTTATTAATTAATTAATTAATTTAATGCAGGGGTTCTCTGGGTAGCTCTGACTGTCTGGAACTCACTCTGTAGACCAGTCTGGCCAAGAACTCAAAGATCTGCCTGCCTCTGCTTCCCTAGTGCTGGGACTAAAGGCGTGTGTCATCATGTTTGGCTTCATATGCAAGTATGTATATGACCATGTGCATGTATGTATGTGTGTGAGTGTGTGTGTGTGTGTGTGCATGTGTGTGCATATGGAGACCAGGGGTCAAACTCAGGTATTTTTCCTCAGGAGCCATCCACGTTGTTCTTTTCTTCTCAGTCTTTTACTGGGGCCTGGCCTCACCTATGAACGTAGGATGACTGGCCAGAAAACCCCACAGATCCTCCTGTCTCTGTCTTTCTAACAATAGAGTTTGTTCTGTGTGGTACCAAGGCCAGTCTTTTTCCTTTCCATATGGATGCTGGGGATTGAACTCTGGTCCTCATGCGTGCATGGCAAACATTTTGTAAACTAAACCATCTCCTCAGCCCCTAAACTGATTCTTTTTTTTCTTTTTAAGATTTATTTTTATTTTATGTATATTAAAATACACATAAATGTGCATGCATGATGGTAGAGCTGCCAGCTCCCCTGCAATTGGAGTCACAGACAGTTGTGAGCTGCCATGTGGTTGCTGGGAATTGAACCACTCTCTTAACCACTGAGCCATCTCTCCAGCCCCCTAAATTTATTATTTATGTTAAAAATGCTAAGTAAGCCCACTGTTTAAAAAGTCTTTTTTCTTTTTTCTTTTTTTTTAACAGTTTTTCCTCTTTTATTAGATATTTTCTTTATTTACATTTCAAATGTTATCCCCTTTCCTCGTTTCCCCTCTGCAAACCCCCTATCCCACTGGTGCCCCCTCCCCCTGTTCACCAACCTACCCACTCCCACTTCCCTGTCCTGGCATTCCCCTACACTGGGGCACTGAGCCTTCACAGGACCAAAGTGCCTCTCCTCTCACTGATGTCAGACAATGTCATCCTCTGCTACATATGAGGCTGGAGACATGGATCCCTCCATGTGTACTCTTTGGTTGGTGGTTTAGTTCCTGAGAGCTCTGGGGGTACTGGTTGGTTCATATTGTTGTTCCTCCTATGGGGCTGCAAACTCCTTCAGTTCCTTGGGTCTTTTCTCTAGCTCCTCCATTGGTGACCCTCTGTTCAGTCCAATGGTTGGCTGAGAACATCCATCTCTATATTTGTCAGGCACTGGCAGAGCCTCCCAGGAGACAGCTGTATCAGGCTCCTGTCAGCAAGCACTTGTTGGCATCCACAATAGTGTCTGGGTTTGGTAACTGTATATGGGATGAGTATACACTGTCAATAGGACAAAATGGCAACCAACAGATTGGGAAAAGATCTGCCTGGGTGGGGCAGTCTCTGGATGACTTTTCCTTTAGTCTCTGTTCCACACTTTGTCTCTGTATCTCCTCCTATGGGTATTTTGTTTCCCCTTCCAAGAAGGACTGAAATATCTACTTTGGTCTTCCTTCTTCTTGAGCTTCAGGTGGTCTGGGAATTGTATCTTGGGTATTTTGAGCTTCTGGGCTAATATCCACTTATCAGTGAGTGCATTCCATGTGTGTTCTTTTGTGATTAGGTTACCTCACTCAGGGTGTTATTTTCTAGTTCCATCCATTTGCCTAAGAATTTCATGAATTCATTGTTTTTAATAGCTGAGTAGTACTTTTTGTTTGTTTGTTTGTTTGTTTTTGTTTTTGTTTTTTTGTTTTTTGTTTTTTTTGGTTTTTGGATTTGGTTTTTTTCGAAACAGGGTTTCTCTGTATAGCCCTGGCTGTCCCGGAACTCACTCTGTAGACCAGGCTGGCCTTGAACTCAGAAATCCGCCTGCCTCTGCCTCCCAGAGTGCTGGGATTACAAGCATGTGCCACCACCGCCCAGCTCGAGTAGTACTTCATTGTGTACATGTACCACATTTTCTGTATCTATTCCTCTGTTGAGGGACATCTGAGTTCTTTCCAGCTTCTGGCTATTATAAATAAGGCTTCTATGAACATAGTGGAGCATGTGTTCTTATTACATGTTGGAGCATCTTCTGGGTATATACCCAGGAGTGGTATAGCTGGGTCCTCAGGTAGTACTATGTCCAATTTTCTAAGGAACCTCCAAACTGATTTCCAGAGTGGTTGTACCAGTTTGCAGTCCCACTAACAATGGAAGAGTGTTCCTCTTTCTCCACATCCTTGCCAACATCTGCTGTCACCTGAGTTTTTGATCTTAGCCATTCTGACTGGTATGAAATCTCAGGATTGTTTTGATTTGCATTTCCCTGATGACTAAGGATGTTGAATATTTCTTTTGGTGTTTCTTGGCCATTCGGTATTCCTCAGTTGAGAATTCTTTGTTTAGCTCTGTACCCCCTTTTTAATAGGGTTATTTGGTTTTCTAACTTGGAGTCTCTCTCTTGGAGTCTAACTTCTTGAGTTCTTTGTATATATTGAATACTAGCCCTCTGTTGGATGTAGGGTTGGTAAAGATCTTTTCCCAGTCTGTTGGTTGCCATTTTGTCCTATTGACACTGTCTTTTGCTTTACAGAAACTTTGCAATTTTATGAGGTCCCATTTGTTGATTCTTGATCTTGGAGCATAAGCTATTGGTGTTCAGGTTAAGCTATAAGCTGTTCAGGAAATTTCCCCTGCGCCTGTGTGTTCAAGGCTCTTTCCTACTTTCTTTTCTATTAGTTTAAGTGTGTCTGGTTTTATGTGGAGGTCCTTGATCCACTTGGACTTGAGCTTTGTACAAGGAGATAATCTTTCATTTTTTGTTTTTTGTTTTTTGTTTTTTCTCTTTTCTTTTCCTTTCTTTTCCTTTCTTTTCTTTCCTTCCTTCCTCTTTCTTTCTTTCTTTCTTTCTTTCTTTCTTTCTTTCTTTCTTTCTTTCTTTCTTTCTTTCTTTCTTTCTTTCCTTCTTTCTCTTTCTTTCTTTCTTTCTTTCTTTCTTTCTTTCTTTCTTTCTTTCTTTCTTTCTTTCTTTCTTTCTTTCTTTCTTTCTTTCTTTCTTTCTTTCTTTCTTTCTTTCTTTCTTGTGACAGGGTTTCTCTGTTTAGTCCTGACTGTCCTGGAACTCACTTTGCAGACTAGGTTGTCCTTGAACTCAAAGACCCACCTGCCTCTGCCTTCTGAATGCTGGGATTAAAGGCATGCACCACCACTGCTGTGGTTCAAAAATGCATGTTTAATTATAAAGATTTGGAACAAAAGCATAGAATACTTTTAAAATATTTTTATGGGTCAGAATGGAGAAGCCCATTTAAAGCAGTATTCAAGATCCAAAGCCCACAATGTAAAAAGAAAAAAAAAAGATAAAAAACAATTATTAGCTCTAACCATATGCTCATTTAAAAATAACTATGTTGAAATAGATTCCAGAAGTGAAATCAAAAGGAAAATGGATCGGCTGTGAAAATAGATTAACAAGATTGACCACGGCTGTGTTGGCTGCAGGACACAGAGAAGGCAAGCTGCCTCTGAGCCTCCCTCCCCTGGCCAAAGGCACTGTGCAGGCTGCTGGAGAACCACAGCACACATGCCTGGCAGGACATACTCTCTGGACAAGAGTGGCCTAACTTTTTTAGCATAGTAAACTGCTGCTGGGTTTAAGGCCTGCTCCACAGGCTGGAACTCATAACACCCCATACATGAAGTACATACTCAAGGGTTCTTTGGAGAGTCAGTTGGATTGTGTTTTGCTGGGGCAAATGTGAGAAGGGATGTTGCATTAAAGTGGACACAGGTTAGTCCCAGCCTAAAATTTCTGTTTTTGAAAAAGGGAGGGCAGAAAATTAATGAGATAAGCATCCGTGTTCAGCAACAGTGCAGCAGAATAAACCCAAGGGAAACAGAAAAAAAAGAGGTAAAGATAAAAGCAGATGTTAGTGAAACAGAAAATAAATAAATCAGAGGCAATAGACAAACAAAAGCTCAAGCTGGTTTTTGGAACAACTAATAAGATAAGCAAACCTCTGTTAAGAAAGGTTATGAAGGAGATATAAAAATAAATAAATAAAATAATATTAGTATTTTAAAAGCATATTCAGCAGAAATTTTAAAATGATAGGTAGAGGCCATGACTGGGTTTATGCCGCAAACATGAAAATTCAGATTAAGTAGATAATGTCTTAGAAACATCACTGGTTGATATGAATTAAAAAAGCAATGGAGGGGCCACAGAGATGGCTCAGTGGTTAAAAGCACTGGCTACTCTTCCAGAGGACCCAGGTTTGAGGCCCAGAACCCACATGGCAACTCAATGTTTATAACCTCAGTCCTGGAGGATCTAAAGTCCTCCTCTGACCCCCTCAGACATCAGGCACATAGGTGGATGCATACATGCAGACAACCCCCACCCCACACACATAAAATAAATACATAAAATTAACTGCAGAAAAAGAATAGAAAGACCATAGAGTACATAAGAAACAGCAGCAAAGGACATGAGTCAATGATTACCAGCTACTCTTTCTCTCCTTCACATGTGTGTTACATATGTAAAAGGCACACACGAACCAGAACTTTTCAGCATTCTACTGAACATATGACAACAGGTAATTACACACTCATACACACAAATAGCACGTGAAGAGCAATCCCTGACCTGGTATTGGGAGATCAGTGTTGAGACCAGAGAAGAGTGAGTGTGGCAGACACTGGGGAGAGACACTAATGGCTGATTCTCTAGATTTTTATTGGCAACATGGCAAGTTGGGTTATAACCTCAGAAAGGAAAGGATCTAGCAGAATAGAAAGTCTGGGTAGTGATATAATGTATTTTCTAAAAAACATCAAATGAGACTATTAAGATTATACTTGAGAGCCTAACTGATGAGCAAAATCACAGAAAAAAAAAACTTAAAATGGAAGAACAGCATTATCAAATTTTTATATGTTATGATTCTCTAAACAGGCAACTCAGGAAAATCTATAGTGAGTATAAGATTATAATTAATTTTAGAGTTTAGAAAAATTGTTGGTGAGAGTGAGTTCCAGGACAGCCAGGACTACACAGAGAAACCCTGTCTCGAAAAACCAAAAACCAATGATCAGTGGAGCAGCTGGGACAGAAGTCTTCTTGCCACCATTTTCACTAGGGAGTTGGGGAGACTCCACAGTCTTCTGTGCATAGCCTGCCAGGAGGGAGTGATCTTCCAGCAGGCTTTCACTTCTGAGCACAGAGGTGAGATCTCCACCTCCTCTCTGGAGGGGACCCAGCTAGGAGCACACAGGGCCTAAGATCAGTGGAGCAGCTGGGATGGAAGTCTTTCCACCTCCATTTGCACCAGGGAGCTGGGGAGACTCCACAGCCGTCTGTGATCAGTGGAACAGCTGGGACAGAAGTCTTCCCACCTGCCGCCATTTGCACCAGGAAACTGGGAAACTCCATAGTCTTTTTGTGCATAGCCTGCCAGGAGAGAGAGATCTCCCAGCAGTGCTTTCACTTTTGAGCTCAGAGGAGTAAGGACACAGGCTTACAGGCCCACAGGAGGAACAAACTCCAGGCAGAGACAAGAATACCAACTAGCACCAGATGGTGAAAGGCAAGCACAAGAACCCTACCAACAGAAACCAAGGCCACATGGCAACATCAGAGCCCAGTTCTCCCACCACAGCAAGTCCTGGATACCCTAACACACGGGAAAAGCAAGAATTGGATTTTAAATCGTATCTCATGATGCTGATTGTGGGCTTCAAGAAAGACTTAAGTAACTCCCTTAAAGAAATGCAGGAGAACATCAGTCAACAGGTAAAAGCCCTTAAAGAGGAAACACAAAAAACCCTTAAAGAAATACAGGAGATCATGGGTCAACAGACAGAAGCCCTTAAAGAAGAAACACAAAAATCCCTTAAAGAATTACAGGAAAACACAAACAATCAAGTGAAGGAACTGAACAAAACCATCCAGGATCCAAAAGTGGAAGTAGAAACAATAACGAAATTACAAAGTTCATCTCTGGAGATAGAAAACCTTGGAAAGAATTCAGGAGTCATGTAGTAAGCCACCCTTTGTTCATCCTCATTACAAGATGGCGCTGGCCAGATGCAGCTCCCTGGTGGTAAATCACTTTAGTACATGCACAGTGTGCTGTATTTGTTATCACACTTACATGCTAATGAAGAATTCACTTAGTTCACCTATGAGGAAATGGCTGGTTATCTCTCTATGGCAGACGGGATTGACTAGGCTATATAAGGTCAAGCAGGGAGAGAGTTCGGGGCTGCCAAAAGAAGAAATAAGCTTAATTCAAGGTTCCAGAAATAAACTATAAGAAGGAAGAAACTCCCTGGTGTTGCGTCCTCCTTGCCGGCGAGGGTGGGCGTGACATTTTGGTGGCCCGTTACGGAGTGTTCAGAACCTTCTATGGTCGGGGGTAGTAGTGCGTACTGGTAAGTTCCCGGTAAGTGGGATTAATTAAAAATTCCCGGAGTGGCGGCGGCGGTGGTGGTGGCGGCGGCGGCGGCAGTGCAGCAGTGGCTGGTCCAGCTGAAGGGCCATCAGCAGTGGAACCAAGGCGACACAGGGTCCAGTTAGGCCCTGCGCCCATGACCACTGACCTTTGCTGACCAGCCGGGCTCCTAGCAGCTGCGGATTTGCAGTGCCTTTCGCTGCACGGAAGCCACCTCAGAACTTGGCCTCCCGCCAGCCAGGAGAGGCTCACCTCCATCTTGGTTTCGGACTCCAGAGAGATCGGACAGACTGAGGTACACGAGCATAACCCGAGGCCAACACCTCGGGAGTCTGAGCCCAACGGGTGTTGGCCTGCACCCAGGCCCTGGGCTGTTCGGGGGGCCATCGGGGTGCCAAACCAGCCAGGAGGTTTTTTTGTCCGGGTTGGCGCGCACGCCGCCATTTTGCCTACAGGATGCCAGAGAGCTCTGGCGGGCAGAGCCGGCTAACAGGCATAGCCTGAGGCTAACAAATGGGGGGTCTAGGCCCCAACAGGCCCTGGACTGACCCCAAGAACTGGGCGGCTTGGTGGGCCATCTGTGTGTCAACCCGCCCAGGAGGTTGTTAGCACAGCAGACTCTCCCAGCGCTTTCGGGGAATGCGAGCACGCATGCCTGCCATCCTGGTTACCTGGCGGACCCCGTTGACAGTCATAGCCTGAGGGGAACTTTGCTCGGACCTTGGCCTCCCAGGCTTTTGCCTGGATCCAGGGCCTGGGCGGCCAGGCTAACCTTGTGTGCGCCAACCCGGTTGGGGGATCAGCTGCCCAGCGGAGTGATTAGCACGCAGGGGAGGTCCCAGCAGCATACACCATCGGCGCTCCCTGGGGATGCACACGGGCTCCATGTGGTCCACAGATGCAATCTGGGGCAAAGCACACTAGACCTGCAAGGGCACCCAAGAGGAGGACAGCACATCAGCAATCTGCTACAGGGGAAACCCAGCCATATAGTGTTGCAGTAATAGCCCCAGAGCCCCTCAGGAGGCCCAAATACCAGCCAGGGACAAGACCAACTAAATCCAGAGAACAAGATGGCAAAGGGCAAACGCAGGAACGCTACTAACAGAAATCTAGGCAATATGGCAGCATCTGAACCAAATTCTCCAACATCAGCAAGTCATGGTTATACCAACATACCAGAGAAACAAGATTTGGATTTAAAATCACTGATCATGATGCTGCTAGAAGAACACAAAAAGGACATAAATGAATCTCTTAAAGAAATACAGGGGAACATGAATAAGCTAGAAACCCGTATAATGGAAACAGAAAAATCACTTAAAGAAATGCAGGAGAATAAGGCTCAAGAGATAGAAGCCAATAAAGAAGAAACGCAAAAAAAAAAAAACAAAAAACAAACAAACAAACAAAAAAAACCTATAGAAATGCAGGAGAACTTGAGTCAAGAGGCAGAAGTCATGAAAGAGGTAACACAAAAATCTCTTAAAGAATTACAGGAAAACACAAACAAACAAATGATGGAACTAAGCAAAACCATCCTGGATCTAAAAACAGAAGTAGAAACAACTAAGAAATCACAAAGGGAGACAACTTTGGAGATAGAAAACCTTGAGAAGAAATCAGGGGCCATAGATGCAAATATAAACAACAGAATACAAGAGATGGAAGAAAGAATTTCAGATGCCGAAGATACCATAGAAACCATTGACTCAACAGTCAAAGAAAATGCAAAATGCAAAAAGCTTGTATCCCAGAACATCCAGGAAATCCAGGATACAATGAGAAGACCAAACCTAAGGATTATAGGTATAGATGAGAGTGAAGATTTACAACTGAAAGGGCCAGCAAATATCTTTAACAAAATTATGGAAGAAAACTTTCCCAACTTAAAGAGAGAGATGCCTATGAACATACAAGAAGCCTACAGAACTCCAAACAGACTGGATCTGAGCAGAAATACCTCTCGCCACATAATAATTAAAACCCCAAATACACTAAACAAAGAAAGAATATTAAAGGCAGTAAGAGAAAAAGGCCAAGTAACATATAAAGGAAGACCTATCAGAATCACACCAGACTTCTCACCAGAGACCATGAAAGCTAGAAGATCCTGGGCAGATCTCATGCGGACTCTAAGAGAACACAAATGTCAGCCAAGACTACTATACCCAGCAAAACTCTCAATCACAATAGATGGAGAAACCAAGACATTCCATGACAAAACCAAATTTACACAGTATCTTTCCACAAACCCAGCTCTACAAAGAATAATAGGAGGAAAACTCCAATACAAGGAGGGAAACTACACCCTGGAAAAAATAAGATAGTAACCTTCCTTCATCAAACCCAAAAGAAGATAATCACTCAAATATAAAAATAACATCAAAAATGACAGGAAGTAATAATCTCTATTCCTTAATATCTCTTAACATCAATGGACTCAATTCCCCAATAAAAAGACATAGACTAACAGACTGGATAAGGAAACAAGACCCTACATTTTTCTGCATACCAGAAACACACCTAATTGTCAAAGACAAAAACTACCTTAGAGTAAAAGGTTGGAAGACAACTTTACAAGCCAATGGTCTCGGGAAACGAGCCAGAGTAGCCATTCTAATATCAGATAAAATTGTCTTTCAACCTAAAGTCATCAAAAGAGACACTGAGGGACACTTCTTGCTGGTCAAAGGAAAAATCCACCAAGAAGAACTTTTAATTCTGAACATCTATGCGCCAAATGCAAGGGCACCCTCATTCGTAAAAGAAACTTTACTAAAGCTCAAAGCACACATTGCACCTAACACAATAATTGTGGGGGACTTCAACACTCCACTCTCCTCAATGGACCGATCAGGAAAACAGAACTAAACAGGGACACAGTAAAACTAATTGAAGCTTTGGACCAATTGGATTTGACTGATATCTATAGAACATTTCACCCTAAAGCAAAAGAATATACCTTTTTCTCAGCACCTCATGGTACCTTCTCCAAAATCGATCATATAATTGGTCACAAGACAGACCTCAATAAATACAAGAAGATCAAACTACTCCCATGCCTCCTATCAGATCACTATGGTGTAAGAGTGGTTTTCAATAGCAACAAAAACAACAGAAAACCCACATACACATGGAGGCTGAACAATACTCTACTCAATGACACCTTGGCCAAAGAAGAAATAAAGAAAGAAATCAGAGACTTTTTAGAATTTAATGAAAATGAAGGCACAACATACCAAAATCTTTGGGACACAATGAAAGCAGTGCTAAGAGGAAAACTCATAGCCCTGAGTGCCTCCAAAAAGAAAATGGAGAGAGCATATACCAGCAGCTTAATGACACACCTGAAAGCCCTGGAACAAAAAGAAGCTATTTCACCCAGGAGGAGTAGAAGACAGGAAATCATCAAACTCAGGGCTGAAATCAATCAACTGGAAACAAAGAGAACCATACAAAGAATCAACGAGTCCAGGAGCTGGTTCTTTGAGAAAATCAACAAGATAGATAAACCCTTAGCCAGACTGACCAAAGGGCACAGAGAAAGTATCCAAATTAACAAAATTAGAAATGAAAAGGGAGATATTACAACAGAAACTGAGGAAATCCAAAAAAATCATCAGATCCTACTACAAAAGCCTATACTCAACACAACTGGAGAATCTGGAGGAAATGGACAATTTTCTAGACAGATACCAAATACCTGTCTCTTCCCCCACAACATTAAGCTGGCTGGCAACCCCCACTCTTCCGATGGGTTACCTCCGGCCTTTGTTCCTTGGAACAATAAGGCGCCTTCACTGCCTCAAGGCGGTTTCACCTGAGACCCAGCAGAGACCTCGCCAGACTGGAAGCAGGCAACCCGCTGAGATCTGGAGCCGAAGACTTCTAGGCCTGCCCTTTGATGTGACCAGCTACTGGGAGGGGTTGGGTTATTCCCCTAAGACTATAAATCTTGACATAGAAATATTAAAGTTAGTCTTGACCGGCACTGTCGCCTTGACTCAGTCTCTCCTTTCGCCCCCTTCCCATCACCCTCAGAATTCTCTTCCAGGTAACCCAGTTCGTATGTGGCCGCTGGCGGCCTACAAATACCAAAATTAAATCAGGACCAAATAGATCATCTAAACAGTCCCATAACCCCTAAAGAAATAGAAGGGGTCATAGAAAGTCTTCCAGCCAAAAAAAAAAAAAACAAAAAAAAAAACAAAAAAAAAAACAGGACCAGATGGTTTCAGTGCAAAATTCTATCAGACCTTCAAAGAAGACCTAACACCAATACTCTTCAAACTATTCCACAAAATAGAAACAGAAGGAACCCTACCCAATTCCTTCTACGAAGCCACAATTACGCTGATACCAAAACCACACAAAGATCCAACAAAGAAAGAAAACTTCAGACCAATCTCCCTTATGAACATCGATGCAAAAATACTCAATAAAATTCTTGCCAACCGAATCCAAGAATACATCAAAACGATCATCCACCATGATCAAGTAGGCTTTATCCCAGGGATGCAGGGTTGGTTCAATATACGGAAATCCATCAATGCAATCCACTACATAAACAAACTCAAAGAAAAAAACCACATGGTCATTTCATTGGATGCAGAAAAAGCATTTGACAAAATTCAGCATCCTTTCATTCTTAAAGTCTTGGAAAGAACAGGAATTCAAGGCCCATACCTAAACATCGTTAAAGCAATATACAGCAAACCGGTAGCCAGCATCAAACTAAATGGAGAGAAACTTGAAGCAATCCCACTAAAATCAGGGACTAGACAGGGCTGCCCCCTTTCTCCTTATCTTTTCAATATTGTACTTGAGGTACTAGCTCAGGCAATTAGACAACATAAGGAGGTCAAAGGGATACAAATTGGAAAGGAAGAAGTCAAACTATCATTATTTGCAGATGACATGATAGTCTACCTAAGTGACCCAAAAAACTCCACTAGAGAACTCCTACAGCTGATAAACAACTTCAGCAAAGTAGCAGGTTATAAAATCAACTCAAGCAAATCAGTGGCCTTCCTATATTCAAAGGATAAGCAGGCTGAGAAAGAAATTAGGGAAATGACCCCCTTCACAATAGCCACAAACAGTATAAAGTACCTTGGGGTGACTCTTACCAAACATGTAAAAGATCTGTATGACAAGAACTTAAAGAGCCTGAAGAAGGAAATGGAAGAAGACCTCAAAAAATGGGAAAACCTCCCATGCTCATGGATCGGCAGGATCAATATAGTTAAAATGGCCATTTTGCCCAAAGCAATATACAGATTCAATGCAATACCCATCAAAATCCCAACTCAATTCTTCACAGAGTTAGAAAGAGCAATTCTCAAATTCGTCTGGAATAACAAAAAACCCAAGATAGCTAAAACTATTCTCAGCAACAAAAGAAATTCTGGGGGAATCAGTATCCCTGACCTCAAGCAATACTACAGAGCAATAGTGTTAAAAACTGCATGGTATTGGTACAGTGACCGGCAGGCAGATCTATGGAACATGATTGAAGATCCAGAAATGAACCCACACACCTATGGCCACTTGATCCTCGACAAAGGGGCTGAAAACATCCAATGGAAAAAAGATAGCCTTTCCAACAAATGGTGCTGGTTCAACTGGAGGTCACCATGCAGAAGAATGAGAATTGATCCATCTTTGTCTCCTTGTACTAAGCTCAAATCCAAATGGATCAAGGACTTCCACATAAAGCCAGACACTCTGAAGCTAATAGAAAAGAAACTGGGGAAGACCCTTGAGGACATCGGTACAGGGAGAAAGTTTCTGAACAGAACACCAATTGCATATGCTCTAAGATCAAGAATTGACAAATGGGACCTCATAAAATTACAAAGTTTCTGTAAGGCAAAGGACACCATCAAAAGGACAAATCGGCAACCAACAAATTGGGAAAAGATGTTCACCAATCCTACATCAGATAGAGGGCTAATATCCAATATATATAAAGAACTCAAGAAATTAGACTCCAGAAAACCAAACAACCCTATTAAAAATGGGGTACAGAGTTAAACAAAGAATTCTCACCTGAAGAACTTCGGATGGCAGAGAAACACCTTAAAAAATGCTCATCTTCATTAGTCATTAGGGAAATGCAAATCAAAACAACCCTGAGATTTCACCTTACACCAGTCAAAATGGCTAAGATTAAAAATTCAGGAGACAGCAGGTGTTGGAGAGGATGTGGAGAAAGAGGAACACTCCTTCACTGCTGGTGGGGTTGCAAATTGGTACAACCACTCTGGAAAGCAGTCTGGCAGTTCCTCCGAAACCTGGGCACCTCACTTCCAGAAGATCCTGCTATACTACTCCTGGGCATATACCCAGAGGATTCCCCACCATGTAATAAGGATACATGCTCTACTATGTTCATAGCAGCCCTATTTATAATTGCCAGATGCTGGTAAGAACCCAGGTATCCCTCAACAGAAGAGTGGATGCAAAAAATGTGGTATATCTACAC
This sequence comes from Apodemus sylvaticus, assembly GCF_947179515.1. NCBI lineage: Eukaryota > Metazoa > Chordata > Mammalia > Rodentia > Muridae > Apodemus > Apodemus sylvaticus. Next base: position 49,451,240 of record NC_067477.1, read on the forward strand.
AATGGAGTACTATTCAGCCATTAGAAACAATGAATTCATGAAATTCTTAGGCAAATGGATGGAGCTAGAGAACATCATACTAAGTGAGGTAACCCAGACTCAAAAGGTGAATCATGGTATGCACTCACTAATAAGTGGATATTAACCTAGAAAACTGGAATACCCAAAACATAATCCACACATCAAATGAGGTACAAGAAGAACGGAGGAGTGGCCTCTTGTTCTGAAAAGACTCAGTGAAGCAGTATAGAGCAAAATCAGAACAGGGAAATGGGAAGTGCTGGGTGGGAAAACAGGGGGAGGGAAGGGGACTGATGGGACTTTCAGGGAGTGGGGGTCCAGAAAAGGGGAAATCATTTGAAATGTAAATAAATATATCAATAAATTAAAAAAATATATCATTCAAAAAAAAAATTCCCGGTATATGAGAGGAATTAAGATCCCGGTAATGGGACAAGCTACAGCTCTCGGTATTAAGAGGCTATGAAGTTCCAGGTAATGGGACAAGTTTAAATTATAAAAGAAATTCAAAATGAAAAATTATTCGGTAAAAGAGGCCACAGAGTCTCTGGTCTGAAGTACAGACAATGGAGGAGAGTGTGGCTAGTTAGCCCTGCCCTGCAGATTAAGGAAGGGGGGTGGGGAAGGGGGGAGGAAGTTCCTGGTGGAACAAAAGGAAAGAGGATTTGCATAGTAATGAACTAAAAACAAACTCCTGCAGTTAAGTGAGAATTACAAGAAAGTTCACAACCCTGCTTTTAAAGCAGTGTGCTTTCTGCTAGCCTGTGTGGTTATTTGGGGGATTAGTTTCAGATTCTGCCACTAATTACGCAATAGCAGTGATAGAGGAAACTTGTTGGGATGGGGACTTCCTGGTCACATCCAATTTTTCTGGCTCTCCATTGAGCTATCTTAGAGACGGAAGATTCTGAGAGTGAAGGAGAGATTCAGGCTCTCGTGAGCCAGTTTAGAGACTGGCGGTCATAAAAAGAAGAAGCAAACTTTAGAACAAAAGAGAAAAGCCCGCCAAGGTGGCAGAGTGCCACTCCCCTATGCCAGCCCTGCCTCCCTACCAGGAGGGCGTTTCGTTGGTGCGCCGCCCCCTCCCCCCTCGCACTTTCTGGGCGTTCCTTTTGCCCAGAAGTTTGAGGGCGGGTCCGCACAGGCCCCTCTCTCTGGGCGAAGCCATTCCAGAGTGCCCTGCTCTTTACAAAGAAAAGAGAACTCTTCTCGGGGCTCCCGCAGGGAGCGAGAGCTTGCTTTAAGAATAGCCAGGAGCTCCATGGAGGGCTGGCTCACACCTGAGGAACTTATGCAGCTTACCCGACCTGAATTTTCTGGGGGAGAATTTATTCTTTAAAAGTCAGAGGAGAAATCAAAAGTAAAAACCACTCAGGCAGAGTGTAAGTCTTAAATTACAAAGAAATTCCTGGGCTCTCCTCCCCTCCTACCTCTCTCCACATGGTCATGGCCAGTATACCGTGTCTGTGTGTTCGCCTAGGCACGCCCTTCCTCACATTTTTAAACCTCTTTCTCTTTTTATGAACCTAATATGGGTTAAAAAAGCAGGACACTATAGAATAACTATCAGTGGTTGCCGTTATGTCTTCCCTTCCTTCTCTGGCAGAACTCCCAGAAGAAAAAGAAGACAAGGAGTTAACTCTTAAACAAGAGAAAAAAAGCAGGTTTCAGAAAAGCAGTTTTTCCATGTACAGGACATGGTATCAAAAAGTATAATAATAATAATAATAATAATAATAATAATAATAATGGTTAAAAGCTAATTTCAAAACTCTCCAAGAAAGAGAAGAAAATGGGAGACGTCCGATTTTCTCTCTGAATCCTACTGGAGATATTCTTAGTTCTGGTTAAGGTATTTGGATCTTTTTGGGACATCAAGTTCCATTTCTGTCTGTTGCCTATCTTTGGTGCACCAAACTTGTCTGTATGTGTGTCAGTTCATGTTGTCTATTGTTTGAGTGGCTGAATGATTGTTGTGTTTATGTTATATGTTGAAAAGAAAAAATAAAAATGGTAAAAAAAAAAAAGGCGTTATCTACTGGCAGTCCTGCCAGTCTGCAATTTACACAGAAGAAGATGATTAAAGGTGCTTCACATTCTTAACTATGAGTTAAACACAGCTGGAGAAAAAGCTACTTTTTAAGAGACCAGCAGCCTCAAACTCACTGGTTAATTCTCCTGGAAAAATTTCTACCATGGTGATGGTTGGGCTCAAGGTGTTTTATTCCCCTGAAATTACAGCTGGAAAAAAAAATATACATTTGGTTTAAATTAATGAGATTTGTGTAATCGCTTCATCTTTATTTCTAATTGGTCTTAAAGGTATAAATGTTTTACATGCCTTGACTATAGAGTATTGGCTCAAAAGTTATTGGACATGATTTAAAAAATATAATGATGGTAACAAAAGGTAAGTTTAAAATTGACAATTTAGGATTAAAGCTATCTTAAGCAACACGTGGCATGACAGAAGCCAAGAAATACAGGTCTCTAAGGTATTTCTAAACTGACATAACGTTTTATGTGATTCTTATCCTAGAACTCAGACTTATAAAAAATAAGACTTAAAGTAATGTCTCTTCAATAAGTTACACTGTCATACACTCAAACACACAAGCTGATAGACAAACTTTGCAATATGAAAATAATGTGTTTGCTATTATTTTAAGGAGAAAATATTGTTTAAAACTGGGTTTTGCTTTCAAAAAATTGTAGTTATGCTTTGATATTACAGGTTCCTTTTGTTATTTGACCTTCATACAATAGGGTCTGGTTACAGGCTACTCATTGCAAGATTGATGGGTGTAGGTCTAGCCTTATCTTACAGTCTTCACATAGAGAGTTCTGGCCAAAAGAACATTTTTAACAGATTCACTCAGATGTGGTTCAAAATAAAGTTCAAACTTAGATCTATAAAACATTAATAAGGCTATATAGAAATTATAAAGGTATTAAAATTCGGCCTTGGATTCACCCTGAATATTAACACAGGAGGCTAGAGTAGCCCTCAAGAGAGTAGAACAAGGGCAGCAATATTGTTTCGCTGCAAAGAAGGAGAGAAAATTGCTTTATGCATTTTGTCTACCTTTTTGCAGCCTACAGGCCTGCTATGGCAAGAAGGTCCCCTGTTGTGGGTGCATCCTAGAGCCTCACCAGTAAAATCTATTGATCATTACCTTACTGCAGTTGCTAAATTGGCCCTTCTAGGGATACAACAATGTCTACAGTTTTTTGGGAAGAATCCTACATCACTGATCATTCCCTATACTGCCTCTCAGGTGCAGGTTTTGTGTGGGACAATTGATGACTGGGCCATATTGTGCTGCTGCTTTGATGGATTAATAGATAATCATTATCCCAGACATCCTTTGCTCTCATTTTTTAAAGAACATCCTGTGGTGTTTCCAAAAGTAACTGCACAAGCACCCTTGCCAGGTGCCCCCAATATATTTACAGATGGATCAAAAACAGGCCGTGGAGCTTATATGATCGAGCATAATGAGCCTGTTTTGTGCCAATATCAGCCTGGCTCCCCACAGGTGGTTGAGTTGCAAATTGTGTTAGAAGTTTTCAAAAAATGCTCCTTTCCATTTAATTTACTTTCGGATTCATCTTATGTGGTGAATGCTGTTAGGTACGGTGAGTCATCTTATGAAGGAATTACAGAAAATTATCTGGTCCAGGGATTCAAAATTTGTTATACAACATATTAGAGCCCATTCTGGTATGCCAGGCCAGTAAAGGCAATGACCTTGTTGATCGATGCACCAGAATGGAATATGCCTTTCTGGCCTCATCCCTGGAAGCTGCACGAAAATTTTATCAGCAATTTCATGTTTCAGCTAGGACATTACAACAAAAATTCCATCTTTCCCATGCAGATGCACGACAGATCGTGCTGGAGTGCCAACAATGTATAGTTTTTCACCATCCCCCGGGTCTAGGAGTTAATCCAAAGGTCTATCGCCTCTAAAATTATGGCAGATAGATGTGACTCATATATCTGAGTTTGGAACCTTAAAGTATGTTCATGTCTCTGTGGATACATGCTCTGGCATTATCCATGCTACTGCCATGAGTGGAGAGAAGGCACACAATGTGATTGGACATTGCCTTGAAGCATGGGCTGCCTGGGGGCAGCCTTGTCAGTTAAAAACAGATAACGGTCCAGCTTATACTGCTCAGTCATTCCAGTCTTTCTGCAAACAAATGAATGTACAGTTAAATCATGGCCTTCCCTATAACCCCCAAGGCCAGGGCATTGTGGAGCGTGCCCACTGCACCTTGAAGGAATGCTTAATAAAACAAAAAGGAGGAATAGAGAATGGAAGAACTCCAAAGGAACGACTCTCATTAGCTCTCCTCACTTTAAATTTTTTAAATCTGGACCCACAAAATTGGTCTGCAGCTGAGCGACATTCGCTTCACTGCCCTCAATTGACTGAAATGGTAAAATGGAAAGATATATTGCCCAATCTATGGGTTGGCCCAGATCCTGTCATAATGAGATCTAGGGGAGCTGTTTGTGTTTTCCCACAGGACCGGAATGATCCCATTTGGGTGCCAGAACGACTGACTCGAAAAGTGATCCTTCAAAAGAACAGAGAAGATGCTGAGACTCCAGTACTCAGGGATGCTGACCCTGATACTTTGTCTCCCCCTAGTGTTGACAGAGAAGCTCACACTTTGGGCCATAGAAAAAGCCTGGCCCATACCACTCCCTGTTCATTGTAACTCCACCCTGCTGCCTACACTGTTTTCCACTTCTTGTGACAGTGGTCTCCCATGTGTTAAGCCGACGGGAGAACCTGTGTCTTTGTATACAGCTTCACATTATTCGCTCTTAGGAACCTTATATTTTACGGTTAAAAATAGCTCTTTGCCATGCATATGGATGGGCAATGGCACCTTGGGCCACTGGATAGATCCTCTCAAGGATTATCAAGCATCCCCAGGCATCTTGGCAGTGACACTTTCAGAAATTAGTCAAGGAGCTGCTAAAGGAGATGGAGGTAGACGCAGTTCTTCTAATATTAACATAACTACCCTTTTATTTCTACACAATAGCCTTAGACCAGGAGAACCGGGAATCATTTACACTCAGCAGACCTTCCCTCAAAAGAGACTACTGCTTACTTGCCTGCCTTTTGTGAGTTTTCCTCCACAGATGACACAATGCCAATCACCTTTCTCTAGAGATAGGTCAATTATTCCAGGATTTAGTTTCTCTCCACCTGTAGGACACTATAAGTTTAATTGGAATCAAACGGGAGCACAGAATGCATGACCATGGTATGATTGGATCTTGTCAAATTACCAAAATGCTTTTACCTCACTAGGTCCTCTTGCTCGCATTAAGGGAGAAGAATTTTTCCTTTATAATATATCTGCTGTTAGGAACGTTAAAAGAAGGGCAGTGAGACTTCTTAATATAACCATAAACTCACTTTTGCAAATCGTGAGTTATTCCTCTGTCCCGGTTTGCCTCAAACCACCCTTTTCTTCCTTATTAGTACCGATGTGTCTGGTGATCGCCTAGATTGTGACAGTACTCATACAAAATTCGATCTATCGGAATGTTGGGATGGCAGCAATGATACTGCCTTGGTAGTTCACCTACCCATGTTTGTGCCCATTCCAGTTATAGAAGACCCAGACACTTTTCCTGTAGGACAACTGTTCCATATCAAGAGAGATTTTGGTATTACTGCTGCCATTATTACAGCCATTACTATATCTGCAGCAGCTGCTGCTACTGCTGCAGTTGCCATGGCATCTCAAGTGCAGACTGCAGAGGTAGTGAATAGTATAGTTGAGTGGTCTGCACGAGCCTTACAGACTCAAAATCAATATAATTCCCATTTAGAAGCTGGAATATGACTTTTGAATCAGAGAGTAGATATTCTACAAGAAATTGATGCACTTGTAACAATAGTGCAGGTATCTTGCGTTAAACATACCCCAGAATTGTGTATTACTCCCCTCCAGGTGAATATGACAGCTCTAAAAGAAAGTCAGTACAATATCAGTGAATTCCTTAAAGGAAATTGGTCTCTTGAGGGAGAATTATTAACCAAACAGCTTGTATTTCAGATAGCTTCGCTTAATGCCACAAGACTGAAGCCAATCACCATGGAGGACCTGACCTCGTGGATCTCCAGTGCCTTTTCTTGGATCAAAGAGTGGGCTGGGTTGTTAGCTATAGCCGCCCTTATGTGCTTAGCAGCTTTCGTCTGCCTTTGGTGCTTCTGCCGCATTAGACGAGATCATGCAGTTCATAGAGCCATAGTTTATCAGGCTCTTGCAGCTATGGATGCTCAGGAAGACGTCTCTGTTTGGCTGACCTCTCTAAAATCTTAGAAGCCTTCGCTTCAGGATACACTGAGCATATAGTACTGTACATACTATACTGTCTGGAATCCAATGATACCCAAAGACGGGCAACTTCTCAGTGCTCAGATCAACCTATGAAATGGGGCCCAGTGAGCGATAGGGTAACCCTCTGACGGGTAAGACCAAGTCGTGGCAGAGATGACCTAATCCAGGGGTCATTGGTCAGCAGAATGCCAGTGACCCGATTAGCCCTGACCTGGGACGGCTTCTATTAAAACAAAAAGGGTGATATGTAGTAAGCCACCCTTTGTTCATCCTCATTACAAGATGGCGCTGGCCAGATGCAGCTCCCTGGTAGTAAATTACTTTAGTACATGTGCAGTGTGCTGTATTCGTTATCACACTTACATGCTAATGAAGAATTCACTTAGTTCGCCTATGAGGAAACGGCTGGTTATCTCTCTATGGCAGACGGGGCTGACTAGGCTATATAAGGTCAGGCAGGGAGAGAGCTTGGGGCTGCCAAAAGAAGAAATAAGCTTAATTCAAGGTTCCAAAAATAAACCATAAGAAGGAAGAAACTCCCTGGTGTTGCGTCCTTCTTGCTGGCGAGGGTGGGCTTGACAGAGTCATAGATGCAAGCATCAACAACAGAATACAAGAAATAGAAGAACTTCAGGTGCTGAAGATACCATAGAAAACATTGACTCAACAGTCAAAGAAAATGCAAGATGCATAAAGTTGGTGACTCAAAACATCCAAGAACTCCAGAACACAATGAGAAGACCAAACCTAAGGATTATAGGTATAGATGAGAGCAAGGATTTACATCTTAAAGGCCCAGTAAATATCTTCAACAACTTGAAAACTTCCCTAACCTAGAGAAAGAGATGCCCATGAACATACAAGAAGCCTTCAGAACTCCAAACAGACTGGACCAGAATATAAAATCCTCCCAGAACATAATAATAAAAACACCAAATTCACTAAACAAAGAAAGAATATTAAAAGCAGTAAGGGGGAAAGGGCAAGTAATTTATAAAGGCAGACCTATCAGTATCACACCAGACTCCTCACTAGAGACAATGAAAGCTAGAATATCCTAGGCAGACCTCATACAAACCCTAAGAGAACACAAATGCCAGCCTAGGCCACTATACCCAGCAAAACTCTCAGTCATCATAGATGAAGAAACCAAGATATTCCACGATAAAATCAAATTTGCACAATATCTGTCTACAAATCCAACCCTACAAAGGATATTGATGGAAAATGCCAACACAAGGAGGGAAACTACACCCTAGAAAAAGCAAGAAAGTAATCTTCCAACAAACCCAAAAGAAGATACCCACACAAACATAAAAGTAACATTAAAAATAACAGGAAGCAACAATCACTATTCCCTAGTATCTCTTAACAGCAATGGACTCAACTCCCCAATAAAAAGACATAGACTAACGAAATATTTCTCATGTAAATCTACAGTTTTATCAGAAAATGTCCACAATTCTCCTTTTAATTAATTTAGTAATTTCTTTTATGTCTACAATTTTATTTGCATTAGTTTTCATGATAATCTTCAATTTTAATGTCTTTCTATATACTTCCTCTATTTTACCAGAAATGTTTTCAATGTAAATCTTTGATTTTATCACAAATGTTTCTAATTCCACCTTCAATTAATTTAGAAAGAGTTTTTACATCAACCATTCATTATGTAAAATTTCCCATGAAATAGTCAATTTTAACGTGTTTGTCTATTTATTTCTTGAATTTTACCAGAAATATTTTCCATGTAAATCTTCAATGTTATCTGAAAATGTTTGTAATTCCACCTTCAATCAACTTAGAATTATCTTTATGCCTATCATTTTATCTATATAATTTCCATGGTAACCTTTAACATGTTTTTCTATATATTTCTATAATTTTATCAGAAATATTTTCCATGTAAATCTTCAAGTTTATCAGAAAATGTTTATAATTCCACTTATAATCAACTTAGGAATACATTTATGCTTACCACTATTATATCTATATAAAATTTTCCATTATAATTTTCAATTCTAACATGTTTTTCTACATTTTTCTACAATTTTATCAGAAATATTTTCTGCATTAATCTTCAATTCTATCATAAAATGTTTCTATTCCATATTTCCATTAATTTAGCAATGTTTTACATGTCTACCACTTTACTCCTTAATTTTCCATGAAAATTGTCAATTTTAACGTGTTTATCTGAAATATTTTTTATGTAAATTGTTTTTCATCATAAAGTGTTTTTACTTCCCTTTACTTCCCTTTTCAATTAAAAAAAAAGAAAAATTGTTGGCATGGCATATAAGATTAATGCACAAAAGCTACTGCATTTCTAAAAATCAATAAATGTTAAGACAATGTAGTCCAAAAATGTACCGTTTACAATTGCAGCAGAAGAGTGTTACATAAGAATAAACCAGGCAAAATATATGTATGATTGCTATGAAAAAATTATAAAACAGTGGTCATCTAAATCAGTGGTTCTCAACCTTTCTAATGTTGCGACCCTTTAATGTAGTTCCTTATGTTTGCTGACCTCCAATCATAAAATTTTTCATTGCTACGTCCTAACTATAATTTTGCTACTATTATGAATTGAATGTAAATATCTCTATTTTCCAATGGTCTTATGTGACCCCTGTGACAGAATCATTAGACCTCCAAAAGGGTCTGATCTAAAAACAAATACTGACCATATAAAAAAAGGAAACATGTATATGTGTGTATATATATATATGTATGTGTGTGTGTGTGTATGCGTGTGTGTGTGTGTGTGTGTATGTGTGATATGTATATATATATATATTACATTCCTTTTCTTTTAAAAAGTCTTTATTTTTCAAGATCTATCTATCTATCTATCTATCTATCTATCTATCTATCTATCTATTTGTATGTGTGTGAGCCTGCTTGAATTTGTTTGGACCATGTATTCACATAAGCACACAGAGGCCAGAGAAGGACGTTGACTCCATTGTAACTGGAGTTACAGGAGTTTGTGAGTGGTCATGTGAATGCTAGAAACTGAATCTGGGTCAGTTTATATATAATAGAATATATACTTTTCTATATTCTTTGTTTATATTCCAAATGATTTCCCCTTTCCCAGTTCCCCCCTCCCCATAAGTCCCATAAGCCCTTTTCCTTCTGCCCATTCCCCAATCAACCCCCTCCCACTTCTCTGTCCTGGTAATCCCCTACATTGCTGCATCAAGCATTTCTAGGACTAGGACCCTCTCCTTCCTTTTTCTTGGGAATGATTTAATATGTGAATTGTGTCTTGGATATTCAGAGCTTCTGGGCTAATATCCACTTATCAGTGACTGCATTCCATGTGTGTTCTTTTGTGAATGGGTTACCTCACTTAGGATGATATTTTCCAGTTCCAACCATTTGCCTAAGAATTTCATGAATTCATTGTTTTTAATTCCTGTGTAGTATTCCATTGTGTAAATATACCACATTTCTTTATCCATTCCTCCATTGAGGGACATCTGGGTTCTTTCCAGCTTCTGGCTATTATAAATAAGGCTGCTATGAACATAGTGGAGCATGTGTCCTTATTGCATGCCGGGGAATCCTCTGGGTATATGCCCAGGAGTGGTATAGCAGGGTCCTCCAGAAGTGTCATGTCCAGTTTTCTGAGGAACTGTCAGACTGATTTCCAGAGTGGTTGTACCAGCTTGCAATCCCACCAGCAGTGGAGGAGTGTTCCCCTTTCTCCACATCCTCACCCATACCTGCTGTCTCCTGAGTTTTTAGTCTTAGCCATTCTGACTGGTGTAAGGTGAAATCTCAGGGTTGTTTTGATTTGCATTCCCTAATGACTAATGATGCTGAACATTTCTTAAGGGGCTTCTCAGCCATTTGAAGTTCTTCAGGTGAAAATTCTTTTTTAGTTCTGCACCCCATTTTTTAATAGGGTTATTTGGCTCTCTGGAGTCTAACTTCTTGAGTTCTTTGTATATATTGGATATTAGCCCTCTGTTGGTTGCCATTTTGTCCTTTTGACAGTGTCCTTTGCCTTAGAGAAACTTTGCAATTTTTGCTATTGGTGTTCTGTTCAGGAAAATTTCCCCTGTGCCCATGTGCTCAATGTTCTTCCCCAGTTTCTTTTCTATTAGTTTCAGTGTGTCTGGTTTTATGTGGAAGATCCTTCATCCGTTTGGAGTTGAGCTTAGTACAAGGAGGTGAGAATGGATCAATTTGCATTCTTCTGCTCTCTTGCATCTCTCTTTTTTTTATTGATATATTTTTATTTACATTTCAAATGATTTCCCCTTTTCTGGGTCCCCACTCCTCACAAGTCCCATAAGCCCTCTTCCCTCCCCCTGTTCCTCCATCTACCCCTTCCCGCTTCTCTGTTCTGGAATTCCCCTATACTCTTGCACTGAGTCTTTCCAGAACTAGGGGCCACTCCTCCATTCTTTTTGGACATCATTTAATGTGTGGATTGTGTCTTGGGTACTAGACATATGTCTTGGGTATTCAAAGTTTCTAGACTAATATCCACTTATCAGTGAGTGCATACCATGATTGATCTTTTGAGACTGGGTTACCTCACTTAGTATGATGTTCTCCGGCTCCATCCATTTGTCTAAGAATTTCATGAATTCATTGTTTCTAATAGCTGAATAGTACTCCATTGTGTAAATATACCACATTTTTTGTATCCATTCCTCCGTTGAAGGATACCTGGGTTCTTTCCAGCTTCTGGCTACTACAAATAGGGCTGCTATGAACATAGTGGAGCATGTGTCCTTATTGCATGCTGAAGAATCCTCTGGGTATATGCCCAGGAGTGGTATAACAGGGTCCTCAGGAAGTGTCATGCCCGGTTTTCTGAGGAACCGCCATACTGATTTCCAAAGTGGTTGCACCATCTTGAAATCCCACCAGCAGTGGAGGAGTGTTCCTCTTTCTTCACATCCTCGCCAATACCTGCTGTCTCCTGAATTTTTGACCTTAGCCATTCTGACTGGTGTGAGGTGAAATCTCAGGGATGTTTTGATTTGCATTTCCCTAATGATTAATGATGTTGAACATTTCTTAAGGTGTTTCTCAGCCCTCCGAAGTTCTTCATGTGAAAATTCTTTGTTTAGCTCCGTACCCCACTTTTTAATGGGGTTATTTGGTTCTCTGGGTTCTACCAGTTCTTCATAGAGCTAGAAAAAGCAATTCTCAAATTCATCTGGAATAACAAAAAACCCAGGATAGCTAAAACTATTCTCAACAATAAAAGAACTTCAGGGGGATTCAGTATCCCAAACTTTAAACTTTACTACAGAGCAATAGTGATAAAAACTGCATGGTATTGGTACAATGTCAGACAAGCAGATCAATGGAATAGGATTGAAGACCCAGAAATGAACCCACACACCTATGGTCACTTGATCTTTGACAAAGGAGCTGAAAGCATCCAGTGGGAAAAAGATAGCCTTTTCAACAAATGGTGCTGGTTCAATTGGAGGTCAGCATGCAGAAGAATGCGAATCGATCCATTCTTATCTCCTTGTACTAAGCTCAACTCCAAATGGATCAAGGACCTCCACATAAAACCAGACACACTGAAACTAATAGAAAAGAAACTGGGGAAGACCCTTGAGGACATGGGCACAGGGGAAAAGTTCCTGAATAAAACACCCATAGCTTACTCTCTAAGATCAAGAATTGACAAATGGGACCTCTTAAAATTACAAAGTTTGTGTAAGGCAAAGGACACTGTTAAAAGGACAAAACATCAACCAACAGATTGGGAAAGGATCTTCACCAACCCTAAATCCGACAGAGGGCTCATATCTAATATATACAGAGATCTCTTGCATCTCTTATTCTCTCACTCTCAGCTTCTCTCTTGCCCTCTTGGGCTCTTCTCCCCTCCCCCCTCTCTCATGGCCAGCCTCTGCTTCTCTCCTCTCTTCCTCTCTCTCTGCCTTTCTCTGCCTGACTAAACTCTATTCTATACTATACCTTCATGTATCTGGTCCCTCAGGGGGAAGGGATGCCTCGGCATGGGCCCACTGAGGCACCCCCTTCCCCCACACCACCGCAGAACATATTCTCAAGCATCTTTCTTTCTTTCTTTCTTTCTTTCTTTCTTTCTTTCTTTCTTTCTTTCTTTCTTTCTTTCTTTCTTTCTTCCTTCCTTCCTTCCTTCCTTCCTTTCTTTCTTTCTTTCTTTCTTTCTTTCTTTCTTTCTTTCTTTCTTTTTCTATATTCTTTGTTTACATTCCAAATGCTTTCCCCTTCCTGGTTCCCCCCTCCCAATCTGTCTCATAAGCCCTCTTCCCTCTGCCCATTTCCCAATCACCCCCGCCCCCCATTTCCCTGTCATGGAACTCCCCTACAATTCTGGATCAAGTCTTTTCAGAATCTCTCCTTTCTTCTTCTTGGGTATCATTTGATATGCTAATTGTGTCTTGAGAATTCAGAGCTTCTGGGCTAATTAATATCCACTTATCAGTGATTGCATTCCATGTGTATTCTTTTGTGATTGGGTTACCTCACTTAGGATGATATTTTCCAGTTCCAACCATTTGCCTAAGAATTTCATGAATTCATTGTTTTTCTCTTTTTCTTTTTATAATAACAACAATGTCAAATCATTGTAATACCATTTAAAACTCCAAGGGACATTTTTCTTGCTGTGGAAAAGAATATGAACTAAAGTTCTTGAGACGGAATTAAGTCCCAAGAATCTCCAAGACGGTCTTGAAGAACAGAGTAGAAACTTTCACAGATTGCCAAGATTTAGCCAAATCCACAACAACTAAGACTGACAATGCAGCAAAGATGTGTAAAGCAAGAGGACCGTAAAGCCTCTTCACAGAATTGCACAACACAGGTCTTTGACGTGTGGCAACAGAGCTCTGCATATTGGTGGAATAAAGGACCCTGAACCAAATGACTATTCATAACACAGAATTAAAAATTGATGTTCTGTCTTCATTCAGTACTCTGGAAACAGATTGAGTCAATAAAAGAACTATATAAATAAACTTTTAAAAAATTTTAGAAAATAATCTAAAAAAGACATTTTTATATTGGGGTAAATAGGATTTTCATGAGTAACACAAAAACATTGTTATAAAATAAAACAAAATATTTGAAAAATAATAAGAGTAGAGGAATTTATATTAAGTTAAGCTCCTTTGCCAATTCTAGGATGTACTAAAATTAGTCTCAGCTACATAGATCTCAGAATGTTGGCCACACAGGAAACCACAGTGATAATAAATCTAGGCGATGTCCTTGGGGTCTGGGTAGTAGGAATGATTAGCTACTTTGGTAAGGTTTGTTGCTATTTTTAAAATGTAAGTAAGACCATCAGTTAATTTTCAGGAGAACTATTAAATTTTAGACCACCATATTAAGGGAAATAAGCCAGATACAGGTTTTTAAGAAGTGGGAATACTGGAGAAGAGGAAAAATATCAGAGGCAGGGGAGGGGTTGGGTAGAGGTGGGAGTGGGGGCGTTAAAGAGGGTGAACATAAGCAAAGTATACTATATACATAGATGAAAACACCATACTGAAACACAATGCATATAATAAACCCAAATTATGGGGGGGGATTATGTTAAGTCAAAATTAAGTCTAGGTAACACCTGTGTGATGATTTGCATTAAAAGGAATGAAAGGGTGGTGGGGTCACTTGCCTTTAATTCCAACACCCTGGAGACAAGACAGGCAGATCTCTAAGTTTAAGGTCAGCTTGGTCTATAGAGTGAGTTCTGAGACAGCCAGGTCTACACAGAGAAACCCTGTCTTGGGACATGGGCATCATGGAAAGGGGGCTCTGGGGGTTCAGGATGGATTAAACCAAACCAAACCCAAGAATCCATGTGAAGAAACAGGATTGTCCTTAGAGGGCACTTGAGGCAGAGGGTTGTAATTAGGGACACTTAAATACTTTATTTCACATTCTTCAGGGTTTGCTCAGAGACAAAGCAATAGGTTGGGGGGTGGAATTTCTTTCCCCCCCTCCACCACCCTCAGGAATTAGCTCATCTGATTACAGAGCTTGAGAAATCCTGAGACTGGAAGATAGTGGCCTGGATCCCACAGAGCCGATGACATAGCTCCTGTATGAATGACAGAATAGACAATACCCAGGGCATCTAGGCTTCAACTTAAATTCAAAGGCAGGAAAAAGTGAATGTCTCAGTCAGGCAGGAGAAATTCTCCTTTACTGACATGTAAATCTCCTCTTTTTCCTCTTCAAACCTTTTGATAAAGTAACACTGGTAAACCCATGCACACCACAGAGGGCAACTGCTTCACTCAATGAACCAACGTCAAAGCCACTCCCATTGGCTGTATGCTTTCAAAACCACCTACGACCATATTAGCCAAGCATCTGAGCACTTCCTGGTCCAGTCAACACTAAATTCTGTCACTTCACACTAGTCTCCCTCTCATCCCCCACACTGGGGGCCGTGCTCTTCTCTCTTCTCCTTCGCATAAGGATATTGGGTCTTATGTCCTAAAATAAGTTTTCCTTGAACATTCCTCCACTGCTGGTGGGGCTGTAAGATGGTACAACCACTTTGGAAATCAGTCTGGAGGTTCCTCAGAAAACTGGACATGACACTTCCGGAGGACCCTGCTATACCTCTCCTGGGCATATACCCAGAGGATTCCCCGGCATGCAATAAAGACACATGCTCCATTATGTTCATAGCAGCCTTATTTATAATAGCCGGAAGCTCGAAAGAACCCAGATGTCCCTCAAAGGAGGAATGGATACAGAAAATGTGGTATATATACACAATGGAATACTACTCAGCAATTAGAAACAATGAATTCACAAAATTTTTAGGCAAATGGTTTGATCTGGAAAATATCATCCTAAGTGAGGTAACCTAATCACAAAAGAACACACATGGAATGCAATCTCTGATAAGTGGATATTAATTAGCCCAAGAGCCCTGAATACCCAAGGCACAAATCGCTTAACAAATAACTCCCATGAAGAAGTATGGAGAGGGTCCTGATCCTGGAAAGGATTGATCTAGCATTGGAGAGGAATATAAGGACAGAGAAAAAGGAGGGAGGTGATTGGAGAAGGGATGGAGAGAAGAAGGTTTATGGGACATGTGGGGAGGGGGGATCCGGGAAAGGGGAAATCATTTGGAATGTAAACAAAGAATATAGAAAATAAAAATATTAAAAAAAACTGTAAAAAAAAAGTTTTCCTTGTCTCTTTCTCCCCTTCACCTACCATGAGAAGACTGAAAGACCTAGCTCAACAATTAAGAACTTCCTGATTCCTCCAGTTAGTCATAATGGCTTGCTTCTGCACCGTGTGTGTGTGTGTGTGTGTGTGTGTGTGTGTATGTGTGTGTATGTGTATGTGTGTGTGTGTATGTGTGTGTATGTGTATGTGTATGTGTGTGTGTGTGTGTGTGTGTGTGTGTGAGAGAGAGAGAGAGAGAGAGAGAGAGAGAGAGAGAGAGAGAGAGAGACTCAGTCATGTGGTTCTCACAGATGCCTTGTGTTGTATTCATGCCTGTGTCTGACATGTTTGTGTTTTGGAAATGATCTCCTTCACAATAGAAACATTACTCAGTGGGAGAAAGAAGTTATGCTATGTTTGCACAGGATTTTTAGATGATGGTTTAGCATGCACACTATGATTTCCCCTCTATTTAGAAAGATAATTTACTTATAACTTAAACAGAATTTTCCATATTGTTACAAACAGCTAATGTATAAAAGCCTTTCTTGCATACATAGTAAAGCATTCTAAATTCTATCCATATTGTTGAGGTTCAGGAATTATCACACAAACCACTAAGAATCCAGTCTCAGTTAAACAGGGCTGGTTTACTGAACACACTCTCCAAGACTCATTGATCAGGGTCACAGCCTAGACTCAGTAGCTAAGGCTGGACCACAAACATTGTCCAGGGTCAGTTTATATATATATATAAAGAGCTCACACACAGCAAGACAGGGTGGTTGGCCCTGACTCAAACTATTTTGGCTAGCTAGACAGAGCAGTTCTAACTGACCTTTATTCTGATTGGTCCTCAGGGGAGCTTATGGTTGTGGGATTTCTTAAGATTAACAAATCTGAGAACATAACAGGTTATGTGGTCAGCATAACCCTGCTCTGAGTCAAGCTTCTTTCTGTATCAACAATATGAGCAATATGAAATGGCTGGCAGGCCTGGAACAAAATGGCTACAGCTATGCAGGAAGGTGGGTCCCAACACACACATCACCTTATGTAGTCAACATGTCAACACTATGAATTTGGCCCTCATTTCACAAATGAGGACACTGAGGCAGAGAGGGACAAGGAAGCTTGGTACTGTTGAAGGCCTAGGCTTTGGACCAATCATAAATGTCTAACCTTGCATGAGCACTGGACAGGGGTGAGGTCTTTGACGGTCCCTGGAGGAAAGCTACCCGTCTATGTCACCTGCTCTATGTGTTCTTGGTCTTCCCCCCCACCCCTCACCCCCATAGCATCCCAACATTCTTAACCATTGAGGAGAGTGTTACATTGCTTTTTCGCCTCTATTTCTTCTCCCTTGGAGATTCTATAAATGATTATAATGTTTTCTGAAAAAGCAACACCAAATCCCACATGTATTTCAAGTCTGGTTTTTGTTAACTATCGGGAACAGATGTTTCTTTCCACACGTGATTCTCACCACAAGCGTGAAGTTATGGTGTCCTTCCTGTCTCTCTTGTTTCTGGTTGGTGCTACCAATCTCTGTGCTAAACATTGAAGGGCCAATTACATGTTTATATCATTTGATTAGTATTTTAAACATTGTAGAGAGTAATAGAATCTTTTAATAAATTTTTAAATAATGCTGTTTTCATTTTACTAAGGTAAAAACATGTCTTGTATATTATCATGGGAAGAATATCTTAATTTTTTTTCCCCTAAGATGAGCAAGCCTCCATCCCTAGTCTTCCTCTTGAAAGCTAAAAAAAAAAAATTCATTATAAGTCCTTATTGGAGAAAAACAGAATCAATACATTTAATACTAACTAAATAGCAGGCTATTAGTAACATTGACCCATATAAAATAATCTAGTGTCTTTAAGTTTCACGCATTGATTGCAATATCACTAAAAGCTACTAAAATGAAAAAAAACCATTCTACAATTTAACTCCTTTCCAGGACTCTTGTGCAGGGATTTTGGAAGATGGGCTGTTGTAGGGACAAACAGGACATTAACCTTGGGGGAAGTGAGGACCAGGCTCTAAGTAGTTTCTCCACATACACTGTGCTGTTTTCCGGTCAAGACCACAGCTCCTTCACTGTGTCTGTTGTAGTACAGGGATTTAATGAACCCAGGACCCACAGAAGCTGGGCGAGAACCTTACCTCAGTTACCCTCCAGGCCCTCACATTAACATTTTAATTACATCTATTTGTTTACTTGTTTAGTGTGTTTATGTGTGTGTGTGTGTGTGTGTGCAAGCCTGTCACAGACCATGTGAGAAAATCAGAGGACAAGTTACAGAGTTGTTTCTCTCCTTTCACATTGGGTCCCAGGTTTTGACCTCAGGTCCTCAGGCTTGGTGGCAAGCACCCATACTCACTGAGCCATATCTACCAATTCTAACCTCATTTTTCAATATAAGAAAATGAAATAGAAATATAATTGTACCTTTCACAAACTCATATATATATAAATATATATGAACATACACACACATATATGTATATGCGTGTATATATATATATACACACGTGTGTGTATGTGTGTGTGTATATATATATATATATATATATATTCTTGAAGTGGAAGTTTCTGGTTATGTCATGTGACACAGATTCCTGTGATATTTTGTAGATGCAACACCCTTGAGCAGACCCGTGGTGTTTGGAAAGAGTCTAAGTAGGGCTCCACAGACAGTGACATGGTCCTTACATTGCTTGCATTGCTTGCCCTGCAACGCTCTGTTGATCTTGTTTCTTTAGTGATCTTCACTTCATTGAGAGAGGGATAGATGAGAACTTCTCCTGGTACTCCTGCTAGTTCTGGTCACTCCCGATGACTCGTGCCGATTCAGTGGAGGCCTGAGGCCTGGATATTTCTGTTGGATGGTGCAGTTGCTGCTGATTAGTGTTTGGTGACACTTTTTGAACTGGACTGCTGGCATCCTGACAATGGAGATTGAAATCACCCCAAAGAACTATTTCTAAACAGGTCCATATCCACTCGTCCTGTTTATCATCTTTTCTCCTCTACTTTTGGACGATGGACTAGAAGTGCGATAGACTCATTTGAGAACCCTTATTAAAGTAGGTTTTGAAAAATCTAAGTCCACAGGGTCTCGTGTATCTCAGGTTTGCCTTGAATTTATAGCTGAGTGTAGCCTTGAACTTGCGATCCTTCAGTGTCCCAAATGCTGGGATTACAGATGAGCACCACCATGCCTGCTTTAAATGTGCTGTTGGGGATTGAACCCAGAGCTTTCTTTATGCTATCGAGTGGCTGCTAACAGATATGCTCCCAGCCCCACATTTTGTGTTTTTACTTTACTTGATATACAATTTGTAAAATGTTTACAGGGCACATTACATCATAGCATGTGTATGAATTATATAATAATTAAATCTAGACATCCAAACATTTATCACTTTTTGTGTTAGAAATACTCAAAATCCATATTTTAGCTTTCGTGTGTGTGTGTGTGTGTATGTGTGTGTGAGAGTGTGAGTGTGTGTTTATAAAGCTTTTTATGGTAGAAAAGCACATAAATTGGACATTTAAATGCAAAACCACGGAGGTTTTCAAGATGATTCTTTGTTTCCAGACCTGTCCACATGCTGGTCTCTGGAGCCAAGGAGCTGAGCGTGTTGTGAGAATTTTGCTTTGTGGGACCATCGCAGGCTTTAGTAGCAAGCCACTATTACGAAACAGCTTGGGGAAGGCTTCCAGAGAAAATATGAGAAATCTGCTATGTATTTAGAAATTCACTCTCCCAGATATGGAAAGGACATTACTACAAAACTAAAATATTTTGGAAGAGAATTCATTGGCCCATGTCCACCTTTCTTTGGTGCTGAAGATTGAATGCAGAGCCTCGTGCATGCTAAGCACATCCTCTGCCACTGAAGTGTAGTCCCTGCCTGCTACCCACTCAGCTAAGACTTTCAGAGGCCTTACTCTGGCTGGTATAGAGAACGGCTCTTATTCCATACAAGTCTGGTGTTCCAACCAGGCCAAAGATCTCCTTTCTGCCTCCCAAGTTCCCTTTAGTGACTTGATTTGTCTTTTGCAACTATTTTGAGAAAGAAAAGTTAGAACTATCGAACGGGAATAAAAGTTTCTGAGGCCAAATTTAGATTGACCTTGGGCAAGTCACTTAGCCCTTTGGGGCCTGGATCTTTTCCCTCTGCTGTGTATATAAGTACGTTGGAGTGGATCCCAGATTTGCTGGCCTGGTAAAAGAGGAAAATGTGTCCTTGGCTATGGAAGAGAAAGGTGATGTGGCAATTTTATGGCTTTTATTTTTAGTCACTAAAGACTTTCTTCCGTCAGAATGTTAAGGTGGAGGTGGTGTGCGCTTGAAATCACTGAATTCACAAGAAGGATAAATGTGCAAATTATTGTTTCTCTGGTTTTTTTTTTCTTCTTCTCAACGATCACAGAAACAAAGTACCTGTAATTATGTCACCCAGATACAGCACTTTTCATCAGAAGATGCTAAAGTGTTGTGCAAACAGTCATTAAGACTCGACTCTCCCAAACAATCAGCTAGGCTCACGTCTTCCCTGTGGAGTGAATATGATGTTTACCAGGAGACAGAGGAGCAAGCTGGGACACTGCCCCTCAGCAGATGTCTGGGTTCCTTCGCTGAGAGGTACCACCAGCAAGCAAAGGCACTGTTTCTAAACTGCTTGCTCTAGCCGGCATTAGTTACTTGGTAGAAGCCAATGAATTAGGAAACATTTGAAATAATACTAGTCAGCCTTGGGGGCTCTGAGAAAACCTCGGAGGAGGCGAAACCTCGGAGTGTTTATCCCCCACATCCTATGCTAGGAAGAGTCCATGATGTTCAGTGGAGTTTGCAGGGCGGGCCGGGGGCATAA
Organism: Apodemus sylvaticus; assembly: GCF_947179515.1. Classification (NCBI taxonomy): domain Eukaryota; kingdom Metazoa; phylum Chordata; class Mammalia; order Rodentia; family Muridae; genus Apodemus; species Apodemus sylvaticus. The sequence continues at coordinate 49,471,703 of NC_067477.1, forward strand.
TCTGAATAACTATCCCTCCAAACGCTTATGGGGACTATTGAAATGGTGGAACACGCAGGAGGCAGAGCCTATCGGGAGATCTTTGGGAGTTTGGAGGTTTATCTTTGGAGGACAGCCTTCTTTCTTTGCTCCCTGGCTTATGATTCAAGCTGCTCTGTGGCAGGCACTTCCTCCACGGTATGCCGCCTTACTGCAGGTCAAAAGCAATGGGGTCCACTCATCATGGACTGGAGGCTCCAAAAACTATGATTTCCCCCCAACCCCGTCTTCATCCTTAAATTAGCTCTCTGGGTTTTTTTTTTATTATTATTATTTGGTTATGGGAAGCTGACTAACTCACCGTTTCTAAAGAGAATTGCTGTAGATGCCAGTAAAGCCCCAGAGTCTAAGTAGAAAAGCTAAGGGGCCTGGATAAAAAGTCCCTCTGCTGTCTAATTCATCCTCACAAAAGCACAATAATATGAATCACTCTAGAGACCACTACGGCACTCCCTTAATACCTAGTAGAATTATCAAGCACTAATGTTACAGGTCTTAGTGAGGAAGCTTTCTGTTCTCACGAATACCCGCCTGCTGGCCATGTGAGGGTTGATGGATGAGAAAGATACTAGTTAGCGGAATTTGTTTTTCTCCTCTTTCTGCTGCCCTTGTGGACCACTGCCTAATCAATTACTTCATGTTTGTGTTTTCTTAAGTCCTCTTGTGCAAAACTGCCAAATTAAAGTACTGCTTTCGTGGTGGCCCATTTCTCAAAAACCTCTCAAGGCTCTCACACAGACAGCATCAACAATGTGAACATCAGGGGTGATGTTAGCCCTGCCTACAGTCATGAGTAGACACTATGCTAAGGGCTTCCAGATACCTTACTTACAGACACCTACAGAGAGAGGGGGGAGGGAGGAAGGAAAGGCGGGAGGGAGGGAAGGAGGAAGGGAGGGAGGGAGGGAGGGAAGGAGGGAGGGAGGGAGGGAGAACATTTAAATGCTGTCCCCATTACCAATGGTTCTTTCTTTGTTCTATTCATCAAGTCCTGGTTGCCTTGGAAATCATTCTATTGACCAGGTTGGCCTCGAACTCAGAGATTCACCTGCCTCTGCTTCCTGAGTGCTAGGATTAAAGTTGTGCACCACATCCCCGACTGACCTCCAAATCTTCATGGCTAATGACAGTGGAGACCTGTTCGTGTGTCTCTCACAGCTATTTTGAATTGGCGAGGGCAGGGACTTGCTGCTCCTTGTCTCTTGTCCTTTCTCAGGATGATGGAGAGTCAGCATCTGGAACAATGTCCACTGGGGGCCCAGTGTCTTCTGCCACTCTTCATTGGTCAAAGCAAATTACATGACCATTCTTAGCTTTAAGCAAAGCAGAGAATCACAGTCCCATCAATTTCCTGGAAGGAGCGACTGCAGTTTGGATGCTGTTGTATAGGCTTCCAGATACCTTATACAGACACCTACAGAGAGAGGGGGGAGGGAGGAAGGAAAGGAGGGAGTCTGAAGGGTGACAGTGTTGGGAGGTGATTGAACCTTGGGAATGGAGCCCAGTTGGAGACACTTAGGTCTTTGGGGTGTGCCTGTGGAGATGATTGACCATCTTTCTTTAATTTTGTTTGCTCTTTGTCCTATGACATAAGTAGTGTCATTCTGCCAAGTGCCAACCTCTCCAGAGGCTCTAAACAATGAGATCAGTAGGTCATATAATAAATATCTGGGCCAAAATAGCCTTTTAAAAATTCTACTTAATCCCATCACTTACATTTTCTTATGCACATGATTCTCAAATCTCAAAGTCACCTGGCCTAAATCTACCTTCTGAATTCCAGATCTGTTAAAGTAACTGGGACTCTGTTATGTAGGTATTCTCAAGTAAACATTTTTTCAGAAGTATACAGAGTTTATTTTCAGAAGTACAAGCATACAGTTTCAAGGTTGGTGATTAAGGCCATGGGTAAAATCTAGCCAGATGCCTACTACTTTTTTGGTACAGCCAAATGAATTAAATATGGGCTTTTATATTTCACAGCTGGGAAAACAAGAATGTTATGTCACAATGCATAAATTATTTGAAATTTAGAACAATGGGTTTTGAGAATAGGGTCTTCTATATAGGCCAGGGTGGATTTAAAATCATGGTCCTACTGCCTCGGTCCTCCAAGTCTGGGGTTATTACTGTCTGCTGCTGTAGCCACAAAACTTCAGATTCCATTAGGAAAGTTTTACCCCAACAGTGCCCCTCCCCCCTCATTTGTTTATGTTAATATTCACGTTTAAACATAGCATTTTCCCTACAATGGCAGGAGAGACACGGTTCCTTTGAGCCAGGATTAACAGCATCATGGGTAACTTCATGGGAATTTGGGGTCCCAGCTAGTTTTGATGGATGCTAAAACCTGAGAGTCTCTGCCATATGTGATGGTGGACCCCACCCAGGAATCATCTGGGGATGACTGGGTTAAAGATGTCAGCATCCCAGAGTCTTGGGGTGTGTGAAATAGTCATGCTTCCAAGACTGGCTTCATATTAGCCTTTACTTAGGCAAGACTTCAACCACTTGTGCTCTGATCTTATCTCTAGAGATTCAGATTCCTTGGGTTTGCTTGGGGCCCTGGCACAATTATTTTCCTAAAGCTCCCGAGGAGACCCAGATGTATACCACCACCACACTTTGTACAAGCATACTGGAACCTAATGACCTGTCTTCTTCTAGTCCTGATGCTATGCCTTCCCAGCAACCAAGTGATGTTGGTCATATTAGCGCAGCTCTGTCTTGCCTATGATTAAATGAGATAGTAGTGTATATGTAAAGAGAATCTCGAGACAAGGTCTGGTTCACAGCAAGCTCATGACAGATGCTCTTAGAGCCTCCTGGTTTATATTCAGAAATCACGGAGTGGAATGTGGACGGAGCTATTCTGGATAAGAGGTTTGTGTAGGAGCCAAGTTCCTCAGCTTCCGGGTCTGTTATTTCGTCTGCGTGATCAGTCTTATCTATTCCCGTAGGTGGTGACACTGTGCCCCGTCACCTGCAGAGACATGAAACTGGAGCACTTTGTAAATGACTGTCTCCTTCTTCAGCTCGATGGAATTCAATATGAGCGTGTTTCTCTTTCCGGCTGTACTCTGCGGGTCGTTTTTTTCTCTTTCCGGCTGTACTCTGCGGGTTGTTTTACGTCTCTTTTTCACATCATGACCCCTCACCCCGGTATGCATCCTGGTTCCGGGGTGCCAGCTTGATCTTGCCCGCAGTGATCCCGGTTAAGGTTTCTGAGCTCCCAGGTCTGGATTTCTGAGTCTGGAAAGGGGGTGGGGCAGTTTCCATTTACTTCCTAAGGCTGCTGGGAAAGATAACAAACACAAATGTCCACACAGCACCCGAGCACCTCTCCCGTGCCCTCAATTTGCAAATATTCAAAGAAAACAGACACAGCCTTCCCACAGCTGCTGGTGCAACTGTGACATTCATTTCAGATCCAGGTTACTGACTTTGCCAGGAACCTTAGTACAGGCAGTTTTCCTTCCCTGTGGGGTTTCGTGATGAAAAGCCTATTTGAGTCTGTGGTGATCCTCCTGCCTCTGCCTCCCAAGTACTGGAATTATGAGCACCCACCACCACACTCAGGGTGACTGGCTATTATGATTACTGTTGAGTTCAGGCTAGCCTAAAAACTTCCTATGTCACTGAAGATTGTCCTGGACTTCCTGCCTCCACCTCCTAAGTGCTGGGATTTCAGATATATTCCACCATGCCAGGCTTATAAGACTCATGGGATTAAACTCAGGGCTGTGTGCAAGCTAAGCAAACAGTCTGTAAACCGAGGCCACATACCCTAGCCTATGCATGGCTGTGTGTGTATATGAGTGTGTGTGTGTGTGTGTGTGTGTGTGTGTGTGTGTGCAGGAGTGAGAATTAAATAAAAGCTCAGTTCCAAACAGAATTTAACTATCAGATAGTTTCTTTTAGGTTTTTATCTACGTTTTTATCTTTTAACCTTTTATCTAAGAGGTTTTTTCTTTCTTTTTTCCAAGACATGATCTCTCTATGTAGTTCTGTCTGTCTGTCTTGGAACTTATTATATAGACCAGGCTCTCCTTGAACTCACAGAGATCTGCTTGCCTCTACCTGCTGAGTGCTGCAATTAAAAGTGAGTGTCACTATGTCTGGCTTGCTTTTAAGTTTTAACATTAGTTTTTTTTTTTTTTTTAATATGTTTCTCCTGAAGTTACAAAAGTATCTGTTCTCTGACATTTACCTGGCACATTTAAGAAAGAAAACAATAATAAGGTTAGAAGCATGGAGGGCCACTGCCTGTTTTCTCATGTAATTCACAAATGACGGGTACTAAATGGCTAAAAACTGATTTTCATCCATGAGGAAATAGACAAATCATGTTTCCAGCTTTCTGGTGAAGTTGTTTCAGGTATTGGTGTCTTGAAAAGATGTCACCAGTGTGACTTCTACCATGGAATCCGACCAGGAATTCTTTTTACCCTTGACTGTCTAATGTCTGTAGTGAGACATTAGCAGCATAGAGAGTCTTCCCTGGGCACAGGCTGCAGCTGGTTTAAACTTACCTCTGATTCCAAGGTACCCTTCTGTACCTTGTTCGAGCCCCCACACAAGACACAGAGCACGGCTCTCAGCAGTTTGTGTGCTTACTGGCATGCCTCAAGCAGCTGGTTTTTATTTTAGTTAGAATTAGTCATACTGTTCTCTGGCCTTGGAATTCGTAAGTTTTGGATGGAGAGGCTGTTCTTGAAAGCTGGGGCCTATGTGATTTTGCTAAAGTTTCTTTGGCTTGCTGAGTTTGCTGCTGTGGCTGTTGACAGATGAGGGTGCCTGTGCATGGGCTGGGATGCATTTCTTCTATCAGGCAGGTTTTCAATTGGGCCATTTTAAATAAATCCACTTGTTTTGTTTTTTTAAATATTAGAACTTCATACAAGAACCCTAAAACAAAGTTGTACATTGTCTTTAGTGGCATGAGAATCCTCAAAGTATTTTTGCACTGGTCCTAGCATTTCAGATGTGATTTAAATTTGTAAGAATTTATATGATTATTCGGATGAATTTGCTTGCATGTTAGGGCTTGGGTTTCCTAGTTAAGGAATTTTTACTTATTTCAGATAAGCCAGTTGTGAATGCTGTATTTTCCATTGGCATTTCCAATCACGTCAGTGTGCTTTTGTAGCTTAAAGCTGGTTTAATTTCTTGGATTTAACGGAATTCTAAATGTCTACAATTTAACCTGCCGAGTTAACTGATGGAAAACAGTTGGTATTGGTAGTGGGAGTGATTTGTTTCCCACAAGTGAACATTTAACCGAATCTTTTCATTTGTGAGCCATTTCTGAATCTCTACCGTTTGCCAAGTTCTACGCTGCAGGCTGGGTTATTCATAGAGAGATGAAAGATGGTTTTTTTTTTTCTCCAAAGGACTGCTGTCAACAGGTGTCTATGTGAGAGACCGGTCTCTCACAACTCGATCAGCGAGGGAGCTTTTTTGTACGCCAGGTGGTGCTGCTGCTCTGCTGTAAGGACTGCGGTCACCGGGAGATCCTGGCATCCTGTTATCTTTGAGTTTGAAAAGCTGTTTTCTTTGCCCTCTTCCTCTCTGTGTTTTACCTGTATTTACTTCTGACTGAAAAGAATTCCCTCTTCGGAGTTCCGCCTCCTATCTTACTAGGGGATAGATACTTTTACTTAAAGATATTCAAGCGTTCTTGGAAAATATGGTATTTACTATCTAAATCCCCTGAGTTTTTATTTTGTGGTTTAGGTTGGCCTAACAAACTTTTGCAATCTCCTTAGCTAGGGGTGGGCGATTGCGGTTGGGGGAGGAAGGAGGGGAATTCTGGAGTGGAGGTGGGAGGGGCTGTTCTCAGCTGCTGAATTGCAGTTTACGGGTTTTTGTTTGGGTTTTTGGCTTTTAAAAATACAATTGAAGCAGTATTTCTGGTAAGAAAAGTTATTAGGTGTTTATGGATGTTTCAAAAGACCAGGGGGTGGGGGGCAGTGCAGATCCCATGTTAAAATGTCCACCTGGGGACTCTTTAACACTTTGAACAGAACCCGAGCTGGGAGGGTGTGAGCTTCTTAAAGTGGTAGCTGTTTCCACTGGGGGAGGGGGTGTCCGCTGGATGCTGTCCAGGAGCGCAGGATTGCCAGGAGCAGCCCAGGGAGGATGACTTAGCCTGGCCAGGTGGGACAGGAGTGCGGGGCTTCCTCTCACATCCCACATCTTCCTGGCAGGGAGAGCACTGCTCTGAAGGTCCCCGATTTATCTGCTTCCTCCAGGGAACCCAGCAGGAGGCAGCTTACAGCAAGAGTTTTGTTTTGTTTTGTTGTTTTTGTTTTTAAGTATCAAAGTTCTTTAAGGCTCACAGAGAGAATGTGAGGTTTTAACCAGAATGCCTTAGACCAGGCTGCCTTAGAATGCTCGAGTTTCTCCAGCGTTGGGAAATGAAGCTGCTTTGAACTGGCTTTTGCAGGGCGGCCCAGGCCTTGCTTCTGTGTGCTCTTGGAACTGACCTACTGTGGAATCCACAGGTCACAGCTGTAAGTTTAGTCTGTCAGTGGTCAGTTTAGCTTTCAAAGTTTAGAATGTCCTGGGAGGACAGACAGACAGATGGACCTATATGGTGTAAAATCTAAGAAAATTAAAACAGGTGCTTTTTTAAGATATTGTTTTGGAATAGTGGCATGAATATGGGGTTCAATGTTCATTCCCTTCTAACCTCTTCACTTCCAAAATCATAAAAACAGAGTGCTGTCACCCAATATCTCACAACAGTGTTTGTTTTTTAAGCAGATTGCTCATGATTATTTAGGTATATTATATTATGTAAAGTACATGCAATATTTTCTTTTTTTTTCTTTTTTATTTTTTTTATTCGATCTATTTTTTATTTACATTTCAAATGATTTCCCCTTTTCTAGCCCCCCACTCCCCGAAAGTCCCATAAGCCCCCCAATATTTTCTTATTATACTAAGTTGTAAGTATGATTGATTCCTATGTGACTTTTAGTGTGACGGTGGGTATTGAGCCCAGGATGTCATACCTGTTATATCCCCAACCCCTTTTAAAACCTTTTTGTTTTGACACACACTGTTACAAAGTTACCTAGACTGTCCTAGAAATTGCTCACTCTCTCAAGTACCTAGGACCAACCGTAAGATGATACTGTTGGGGTTTTGTCTAAGCTCCACCCCACACCTACCTGGCAATAGCCAGGTATGCCCCGCCCCAGAGATCTGGCCCACTATAAGAGGGGCTACTTGCCCCTCCTCTCCCTCTTTTGCTCTCCGCTCTCCCACACTCTCTCACCTCTCTGCCCCTGGGGCTCTTCCCCCCTCCATGTGGTCATGGCTGGCCTCCTCTCTGTCTATTCCCCCCCCTCTCTCTACCTCTCTCTACCACTAACTCTCATCCCCTACTCTGAATAAACTCTATTCTATACCATGTCTGTGTATGTGTGGTCCCTCAGGGGCAGAGGTGCCCAGGCAAGAGCCCGCCTGGACACCTTCCCCCACGCCGCCTAGCCACACTCACCTAACCCCCTATACTCTCCCCTTTTAAGCCCTTTCATCCTGGTGCCAAAAGTCCTTTCAGATACCACCAGACTTGACTTGTGCAATGTTGATATGTGGACATAATCTGTATTTCTTTAGTTAAATATTAATGTGTGCAATTGCTTTTCATTGTATATTATAGGATTCAGCTGGCAACATAAAGACAGCTATTCAGTAAGACCTTGGGCTGTATGAATTAGCATTTACAGATTCCGAGCGCAAATGATGGATACTTGGCATATCCATAAGTTCAAGACAGAATTATGAAAATTAAATGAATCTGTTAATCCCCAACTTTTACATAAGTTATTAAAGAAACATTTAAAGTCTTTGAAGCAATGAGTGTATTTTATATCAGTGTTCAGTGAGTTGAGGCATTTGCTTGAAGGCCTGGAAACCTGAGTTCAGCGCCCATGTCCCTCAAGGTTGAAGAGAGAAGCTCTGACCTCTAATGTGTGCTGTGGTGCAGTAGTGCTTGCACTGTCAGGAACATATATGCATATCCACGAGCCAAAATGAGTAAATTAGACCATTGTTTGGAGACCACAATTTGTTCCTATAAGATAATTATCTATGATGGTTAGTTCCCCTGGCTAACGAGCAAATGGTCAGTTAAGTTATAATGACTTTAATAACACCTTCAGCCTGATTTCAGGATCATGTAGCGAAGAATTATTTTGTGTGGTAGTACTTTCATGAGGTAAGACCAATCCTAAGAAGACATTATAAAAGAAAGACGAGTCTTAGGTAGACCACACACACACACACACACACACACACACACACACACACAAACCCCACTTTTATTTGTGTGGATGCCAAATTTTCCTTCTACATCCATTTTCAAGAGTTCAGGATTGGAGATCTTTCTCAAATGTACACACACACACACACACACACACACCTGAGCAAGTGCATGCACACTGAGGCAAGTTTTCTATACTGAGATCTAAGGGTTCTCTCTTAGATCCGAGAAACTACTTTTCTCTATTTCTTCTAACTTTTTCTCCAAGTCTTCCCCCCTGGCTCTACAGCAATTGTGATAAGGAGCTGGGTGAGGAGACTGCCTGCCTGGTCTAGACATTTCCTTTTTTTCACCCTATATTTTTTCACTAGCTTTCCCGATGGTAGAACTTCAGTGTGCCACCAGGGGGCTCTCCTAACATTCTTTTCTCTTCTTTTTCCCCTAAGATTGTAAAACAGGCCAGTCGGGCAAGAGCGTCCTTAACAGAATTTACAATGGGGGCTTCTTCATTTGATTATTCAGTTTTCCCTGAAATTAGAAGAAAATTCTAAATATCATGATTAGTAAATATGCAAGAAGAATTTGTTAAAATAGAAACTTGTTAATTCAAGCCTTTACTACAGGTGTAAGTTAACAATATCTTAGTTATAGGGCTGAGCATAGATATCTTAGTGGAAATAATGATTCCTAGACCACACAAGGTCCTTGGTTTGATCCCCAGAAACAGAAAAAAATAGAAAGAATTTGAAATGTGATCATTGTCAGACGTGATATTGTTGAGTTTTCAAGTGCTTCTATTCCAGATCAAGGGCTTGAAGAAAAATACGTTTTTACTTATTCATGGAGTTTATTTTGATTGCATTCATTTCCCTCCCCCAAATCCTCCCAGATACTCTCCAACCCATCCAAGTTCATGTTCTTTCTCTCTGAAAATAAAACACACACACACACACACACACACACAGTCTGATTTGTGTTTGGTAATTATTCATGAGTATGGGGTCTGCCTGCCCTGGTGTGTGGTTGATGCACCTGGCCATATTAAAAGCTTTTATTTTTCTTCCTTTTCTACAGCTAAAACCCTTCACTCAGAGTTAACATTTCTTAGGAAAATATTGTTTCATAGGTTTGCACAACATTTCTATTTTCGATGAGGATATGAAAGGAAACCCCCCCCAAGTGTCTCTACACATCGGCTCTCCAGCTCAGCCTCTTATTAATCTTGACAAAGTGAGGGTGCTTTCAAGGCAGAGAGGGCCATTTAAAGAGACAGTACTGCTCCCCAGAGACAAGTCGTCTTGGAGAGTCTGGATACGTACTGAACACCACACTGAAAGGTGACTTTCCCCCTAGCCACTCAAAAGATGCCAATTCTTAAGCTGTGCTCAGAGGGATTTGGTTTGATGTTCTCGAATTCTTGGGAATCTTTAAAGGGGCTCTGTACCACCTTGTACCAAAAATTGCGTAGCTGGTCCCAGCAGGAGAGATCATAGTCTCCCACCACATTCTGTTGCTTTTCCGTAGAGAGGGACCTTGGTTGTATCTGTGGAATTTCTGTTTTGAAGCTCTCAGAGGCCATAGCTGCCCCCAGACCAATCACACCACAATCTGAGGAAGGTTCCGGCCCCTCCAGTGTGGAAACCTGGCTAACAGCCACCGTGAGCTTGCAGCCTTGTCTCTGGAATCTTCCTTCCACATCAACCTTCCCCACGTAGATTGCTCTTGCAGTTGATTGGATGTGTAAGATTTTAGACTATTCATGCAGATGTGTTTTATTTTATTACTTTTACACGAAAATTTGTGGGTTTACAAAGAAGAAGCTCATTCTTAAATATAAGTCCAGTTTCCTTTAAATTTCCTATAAAGTAACAAATTGATAGACTCTTGGGAGGCTGTGGGGTCACAGATATGTAATGAGGTTAAAGAAGAGGAGGGTACTTCACAGTACTTTGCTTAGCTGCTAATGGAGGAATATTTTCTAAGCACCTTGCCCTGGCTGGCTTGCATCAAATTTCATTAAATGACTCTTTTCTATCTGAAGGTTTTGGGTACACTAATTGTTTTTCCTTGTGAGTCACCTGTGAGCTTTGGCAATAATCTAGATGTGTCTGGTCCCAATCCTTCTGGATTACAGGAATTGAAGGTCCCAATTAAAGACCTGGGGTCCCGCAAGGGCAAATCCCTTTAACCTTAATTCACTGAGGGCCTCCCCCCAGGGAGAAGCTGTTTTTCTGCCTTCAGCTCTACAAAATAGCACACGAGAAATTGCTGTTTCTTCATGGTGTCTTCCTAAAGTTACATCTGCATACAGGTAATCTAGGGATTAATTCCATCCCTTGATATTTAACCATGAGAATTAACATCAAATCCCTTCACTTGTCTGGCTTTGAATTGAGCATTAGATGCAGAAAGAGTAACTTAACAGCCGAGTAATTAAATGTTTGATGAAAATATTGGTAAGCTAAAACCAAAGGGAGATGAAAAACAAAATAATCCTCAACTCTTAGAGCTTGCGGAGTGATTCAGACCTGCATGGAGCAGAATCTCACTGCTATGATTTATGGGCAAATGAGACATGAGACCCACGCGGGCTCCAAAGTTCTGATATTAAACAGCCTTTCCCTGTGTTCATCGTTTTAGAATGACCTAAGTAAAGGACTTATTTAGAGACTCCAAAAATGTCTTCAAAATTGAAACACATGCTTTTATACTTATTTTTTGTTGTTTTTCATTTTAAAATGCCTTTGGGGCACACCCATTCAGTACCAGATGTTACACTGGGCACTGCATGAATATCCTCACGTTTACTGCAAGAACCCGAGGTAATGGTGTGCCGCTGAGCACTTACTCAGTTTGCAGAGCAGTCAGGAAGGAGTAGTTATTAGTTCTTTGAATATGCTGTGCCCACTGGCAGTGGTGCCGCGGTCAGGGGTCAGGGTCCCCGGATCTGAGGATGCCTTCAGGGTCCCCGGATTTTCTCTGATGCTGCTTCTGTTCTGGTTTTTTTTCTTCTCCACGCGTTGAATGTGCAGAAACTCAACCATTTCTTTGCCGTTGAACAGTTTGTCAGGTGTATCATTGTTCACTGTAGTCTCCTGACGTTTTATATCACCAAGGCGTCAGTTGCGGTGTATCTTTTTCTTCTGATTTTATTTGTATCTTTTCTCTCTTTTGTTTTTAGCCTTGCTAAGAGTTTATTGATTTTATCTTTTCAATAATTCATAGTTTTGTTGAACAGCTTCTGCCTTTTATCTCCCTCCTGTTTTGTTTATCTCTATGATGATATTTATTTTCTTCCTCCTACAAAAGTCAAGCTTGATTTTTTTCTAGCTTCTTGGGGGGTAATATCGTTTTACTTATTTGGGAGCTTTCTTTTTTGACTTAGACATTGCTTGCTACATATCTTCCTGTCAAAAATTGCTTTCTTAGGAAGTGCTCCTGTTGGCTCATGCTGTAAGACCAGCATTGGTACTAGGCTTGAGTCCCAAAGATTGGGGAAAGTTTGAAACTAGCCTGGCTCTGTACATAGCCAGCCTTGGGCTTCAGTGTGAGACCCTGTCTCAAATAAATAAAAAATTAATTAATAAACCACCCAAACCCAAATCATAGTAAATAATAATAATAATGAATAGAAATACAAACCCCTGCTTTTTCTACATCCTCAGTGACTTCCCTAGGTCACAGAGGATGTAAGGGTCAGGAGGAGAACTCGGGAGTACCTTATCTCAAACTAGCTCTTTGTATATACTCTCTAGGAGCTTTATGAGTAGCTTTTTAATTTTATTTTCATTATTATTATTATTATTGTTTTGGTTTTTTGAGACAAGGTTTCTCTGTGTAGCCCTAGCTGTTCTGGAACTCATTACATAGACCAGCTTGGCCTAGAACTCAGAGATCTGCCTACCTCTGCCACTGGAGTGCTAGGGTTACAGGCTTGTACCATCACTGCCCAGCAGGCATGGCTTTTTTAAATGGTAAAATGAATAAACACAGAAATGTAATTCATTCTCTTAGCTTTTTGTCTGCGTCGGATGGCATCGAGTACACCCACACTCTCATGTAATTACCATGATACCCCCATCTCCTTAACCAAAGCGATACCTTCATCCAGAACTGGACATGGACTCCCTAATCGATACCCTCGCCCCCACCCCACCCTCGTGCATCCCTTTCCCATATTACAGTGAGAATGTTAAGTGTTCCCTCTCCCCTCGGGTGTACGTGTGTGGATGGCCCCAGCTGGCAGTGTTGTTTGGTAGGTTGTAGAAGCTCAGGACACAGCACGTCCCTGGAGGAAGTAAGTTAGTTATCTGGGGCAGGCCTTAGGATTTACAGCTTGCTCTGCTTCCTATCAGGGCTCCCCTTCTTCCTGGCAAGATAGGAAGAGAAATACCAGAACAAGCTACCCCGGCTGCGGTGGTGTCTTCCACTCTGGCAACCTTAGGCAGGAATGAGCCCTTCCTCAGTTAAGTGGCTTTTCAGGTGTTTGAGTTCAGAGACAAAAAAAGTAAACACCCAGTTCCTGTTGGCCGCCAGGGTTGACTACATTAAGTGGTTTATTTAAGTAAAGTAAATGCACAATTATAGTTAGCTTGCAGTTCTCGGGGTTTAGCTCTCCTGTATCATGCATCAGAACCTCACTCTCTTCAGGGTGATAATGTTGCATCACGTGTGTATATGAAATGGTATCCATTCACCCCTTGAATTTACACACAGATAGTTTCTACTCTTTGGTTATTGTTAATAATACTGCTATGAACACTGGTGTTTAAATATCTGTCTTAGTCCCCTTTTTCAATTCTTTGGGTATAACCAAAAATGAAAGTGGATCACATATATGATCATTTTAATTTACAATTTTTTGAGGAGCTATCACACTGTTTAAAATATATAGAATTTTCTTTGGAGTATTTGATTTAGAAAACTGTTTGCTGTTGTCTGTCTATACACGCAGTCCACAGAGGCCAGCAGAGGGAGTCAGATTCCTTGGGTCTGGAGTTAGAGGGGATCTGAACTGCTTGACATGGGTGCCGGGGTCTGAACTTAGGTCTGGAGTTAGAGGGGAATCTGAGCTACTTGACCTGGGCACTGGGGTCTGAGCTTTTATTTTCTGCAAAACCAGCAAGTATACCTACCTGTTGACCCATCTCCCCAGCCCCAAATAGTTAATTAAAAAAAAAAATCTATGTAGAATTCTGTAGTGAAATTAAACTTTGGTATATAAAAAAAAAAATAGACCAACAGAACAGGCTTGTCCCCTGATTTGTGGGTTCTGTTGCAAGCATGGAGTTAAGGGAGTGAGGCTACTGTTGAAAGAGGATTGAATGAAGAAGCAGTCTCTTTTCCCTCACTGTGGGTTCTTCAACAACTGTATCAGTTATGCTTTTATTGCTGTAATGATATATCATGACCTAGGGAACTTACAGAAGGTCTATTTGGGCTTGCAGTTCCAGGGGGGTTTGAGTCCACCATGGCAGGGAATGAGGGCAGCAGGCAGCAGGCAGCAGGCATGACATGACTGCGGGAACAGCTGAGCGCTCACGTCCCCAATTGCAAGCAGGAAGCAAAAAAGAGCTGGAAAGGCTTGATCCAGCATTGTAGGGGAGTACCAGGACAGAGAAATGGGAGGGGGTGATTGGGGAATGGACGGAGGGAAGGGGGCTTATGGGACTTATAGGGAGGGGGGAACTGGGAAAGGGGAAAGCATTTGGAATGTAAACAAAGAATATAGAAAAGAAAAAAGAAAAAAAAAGTAAAAAAGAAAAAAGAGGAATCAGAAAAAAGAGCTGGAAATGGCTTTTCTTTATTTGCTTCTTTGTTTCTTTCTTTGTTTCTTTGTTTCTTTTTTGTTTGTTTCTTTTTTTCTCACTGGGGTTTCACTGTATAGCACTGGTTGGCTGTCCTGGAATTCACTCTGTAGACCAGGATGGTCTCAAACTCACAGATATCAGGCAGATTTGAGTGCTGGGATTAAAGGCATGCACCACTATCATCAGGCTGCCTTTAAACTCTTAAACCCCACTTCCAGTGACATAGCTCCTTCAAGAAGGCCATACCTCCTAAACCTTCCCCAAATTGCCACCAACAGGGGACTAATTATTCCCCAGTATGGTGAACATCTCATTCAAACCAACAACAGCCATCCACATGTGTTTGGCTTTTACTCTGGGTGTTCTAGCAAGAAAGACGTTTCTGAAAATATACTGTAGAGTCGTGGTTCTCAATAACAGAAGCTAGACGTTCTTTTCTGATCCTAGGAAAATCTGGGCCTAACATCTGAAGGTTTTTCTTGTCAACTTTTTCTTCTTTTTTTTTTAAAGATTTATTTATTTATTATAAGTGCACTGTAGCTGTCTTCAGACACTCCAGAAGAGGGCATCAGATTCCATTACGGATGGTTGTGAGCCACCATGTGGTTGCTGGGATTTGAACTCAGAACTTTGGAAGAGCAGTCAGTGCCCTTAACTGCTGAGCCATCTCTCTAGCCCCTCTCTTTAACTTAGAGATACACACACACACACTCTGAAACCATATATGCTGAATAATCTCATTTTCAAACTAGATATGTTTTCATATCACAAAAATGCTCATAGTTCCAGACCAAGGATGAACCATTGAAGATGGGTGGACGAAAAGCAACAGCCCTTTTGGAGAGGCCTTTGGGCAGGTAATGGTGACTTACTGGCTGATCTCTGATGCCCTCTGCATTAATGGATACTTAGCAGCATCCTGTTAACTTGTTTTGGCAATGATGAAGTGTGTATGAATTCAAGTTAGCAAAAGTTTATTGCTTGTCTGTTCTGCCCCATTATTATAAGTAAAGAAATAAGGAGCTGGAGAGCATACCAAGGATTATCCACCTGACTCCACACGCTCTTCACTACATACATAACTACAGAGCTAGAGGGAACCCCAGGCTATCCAGTCCACTGTATCTCTCCATTCTCCTCTTCCCCAAGGTACTGCAGATGAGGAGTTTGGGGCTTGCAGGATGGAATTGTTATAAACCAGAGATTGCCACTTGAATCTCTGCGTCTGAGGGTGCATTTGAAAGAAGTGCTGAGAAAGTTAGAGTTTCTTCATTTAATTTTCTTCACGGTGGAGGTGGCTTCAGCTAGCCCCTTCGTTTTGATGCATTCTCTCTACTCAGCTCTGTGGTGACGCGTTTCTGAGCCTTTGTTCCTCACTGTTCATTCTTGCTTCCCATTGGTTCTTTTCTTCAATTGTGTCTTTCCTTTTGTTAGGTCCATTTACCTTCTCTTATGTGTATGAGTGCTTTACCTGCGTGCACATCTATGGATCACAGGCATGCCTGGTGCCTACTGTCTCTATGCCTGTTGCTTTGATTTCTACCTCATTCAGATTCCTATTTTTTTAACCTAAACCACCACCATTGCCTAAATGATCTTCCTGCTTCCAGCCATGCTCCCTCCAAATCAGTCCATATACTTAGCAAGACCTATCCTTCATGCCTTTTAAGTACAGAGACATCTGTATTAAAAAAAAATAGGTGAGCTTGAATAAATGTCAATATCAAGCCGGGTGGCGGTGGCACACACCTGCAATCCCAGTACTCTGGGAGGCAGAGGCAGGCGGATTTCTGAGTTGAAGGCTAGCCTGGTCTACAGAGTGAGTTCCAGGACAGCCAGGGCTATACAGAGAAACCCTGTCTCGAAAAAACCAAATCCAAAAAAACCACACACAAAAAATGTCAATATCAACAGACTCTTCCAAAACTTATGGAAAAGACAGAACAAAATACCAAAAATTGAGAGTTTCCCAAAGTTGGGGTCAGATACCAAATCACAGATATAAGAAGTTTAGAGATAATGTACTAGTCAATTTTGTGTGTCAACTTGACAGAGTCATCAGAAAGGAAGAAGCCTCAGATGAGAAAATGCCTTCATGAGATCCAGCCTTAAGGCATTTTCTCGATTAGTTATCACTGGGGGGAGGGCCCAGCTCAAGGTGAGTGGTGCCATCCCTGGGTTGATGGTCTTGAGGTTTATAAGGAAGCAGGCTGAGCAAGTCCTGTGAATCAAGCCAGTAAGCAGCTCCCCTCCATGACCTCTGCATCAGCTCCTGCCTCCAGGTTCCAGCAATGACAGAAGTGTAAGCCACACAAACCCTTCTTCCCCAACATGCTTTTAGTTCATTGTGTTTCGTGGCAGCAATAGAAACCCTGACTAAGACAGATTCCAAGAAAATTATCCTGATAATGGCACTGAAGGAAACAAAAGACAAAGAGAGGAGCCAGTGAGAAGCTAGAGAGATGCATCTTGCTACAGGGCAGGCCACGCATCGTGTGTCTACACGGAGATGGCACCAGGAAGATGAGAGTCATGTTGGAAAAATAGATCTTCAGTTTAGAATACAAAGCTCAGCAAAGCTATCTTGAGAGTAAAGGACAAAAGATTTTCTCAGATGTAAAGGTAGGAAATGACTGTTAGCAGCAGAACATCCTTGCAAAGTGTTTTATAGAGGGAATGAAATGGTGCAGGTCAGAGACTCAGGCCTATGTAAAGAAAAGAGACTGTCAGAGAAGAAAACAATAACATGACACAAAAACTCTTACTTTTTTGTTATTAATTTAACAGGTAGCAATTTGTTCAAGATACGCATAGCAATTATAATGTCACCTGAAAGTGAGCTAGACTAATTGTTAATACAGATTATAACTCTGGACCAACCACCAAAATACTCCTAAAAAGAGGTATGATTGACATGCTAAGACAAGACAGAAAATGGAGTCATAAATCACACAATTAAAAGCAGAAAGAAGACCTGGGAGGTGGCTCAGTGGATAGGGGAGCTTGCTCTGAAAGGAAGAGACCTCTGTGTTCATCCTCACACTGAAAAAAAAATGTGCAAAGCAAAAATAATAATAATAATAATAATAATAATAAAAATTAAAAAAAAGAAAACCCCCCCAAAAACTCCCAAAAAACCCCAAAACAAAACAAACAAACAAAAAACCGCAAGGCAGGAATAGACCCACATAAATTCGGTCAACTGAGTTTGACAAAGAGGGCAAAGGTAAAGCAAAAGGGAAGGGATGGGCCTGGGGAGATGGCTCCCTGGGGAGAGCCACCTGTTAGGTCCAGCTCTAGGGGACCCAATGCCAGCCACACTGACCGCATAACCACCACTCTACATATACAAGCACAGACATTTTAAAAAATATTTTTAATAGGAAAATCTTTTTAATTTTTGGTAAATGATGCAAGAGTAACTGACAAAATAATAAATCTGGGCAAACCTTATACTTTTTACAAAAAATTGTCTCAAATATGCTTGGACTCTAATACAATGCAAAACTATAAAATTTGTAGAAGATAACATAAGAAATTTAGGAGTTTGGTGATTAGTTTTAGACAGAACACCAAAAAAATATAATTCATAAAAAAAAACTTGGTGAATTAGACTCTGTTAAAATTAAAAACTTCTGCTCAGTGAAAGACACTATTAAGGGAATTAAAAAAGAGCAAACAAACCCCATACTGGAGAAAGATATTTGCAAAGAAAATATGTAGCAAAAGGCTTATATCCAACACACACAGTTATTAAAATTCAGTAATTAAAAAACAGTAAAAATAATTGAACCTTGTAGAAGGCGGTTCTAATGCTAAGATCCTGTTTCCCAATTGGTTCTTGATCTGTCAGTAAAGAAAGCCATGGGTCAATTGTTGGGTGGAAGAGACAAGCAAGACTTTTGGGTCCCTGGAAGAGTCAGGGAGACTCAGGAAGGAGATCAGAGTTTGATATGCTTTGGAGATAGAAGAACTAGGAGCCATGTGAGATGTGCGATGTCAAAGACAGAGTGGCCACATAGGCTGCTCCTATGGGTGGTTGGTCAGAGGAGTTCAGCAACTGAAGTTCAGGGCAAGTGGGAGAGATGGAGATAAGAAATTGTTAAGGGCTTGCTTTTCCAGACGGGGGATAGTAGTGCCCAGCATTTGTACAAAGAAGGTAAGTTAAAAACAAGCAACTGTGTGTGTGTGTGTGTGTGTGTATCTTTTGTCCCAGGATTCAAGGGAACCTGGGTAGGGGCTGGCAGCACCGTCACTTCCCGGAACTAAAGGTGGGTGGAGCAAAACTGCATGCAATAGAATCCAATCTAAAAGATCTGAAGAGTCACCTTGTGAAGAAGACATGCAAATGGGCAAGCCTATTGAAAAGTGTGTGTGTGTCTGTGTGTTTTAACATTTTAAACAAGAGATTAACTTGAGAAACATTAAACTGTGATAGAAAATCCCATTGGCTACTTGACACAATAAAGTAGTAAAAATAGCATTTTCCACAGCACCCATTCATATAAACTATAAACAGTTACACAGTTGCACAGATAAAGCATAATCCTAAAGATACAATGTCTAAGACATCACCAGAGCAGGGTTAAGTTGTGTATACCCAGCTTTATAACAGCATCTGAGGGCCATGATAAACAACTTGTCTTTTTATGAGATCAGTCAATAACTGTGAAGGTCACCAGCATGAATTCCTTATTCGAAGAGCTGAGAACTTCAGTTTTTTTTTTTTAATTTATGTGTTTGAGTGTTTTGCTTACATGTTGTCTGTGCATCAGGTGCATGCACAGAAAAGTTCCAGAAAAGTACAGAAGAGGGCACTGTGTCCGCTGGAACTGGAGTTACAGATGCTTGTGAGCTGTTAAATGGGTGCTGGAAATTGAAAGTAGGTCCTCTGGAAAAGTAGCCAGTGCTCTTAACTGCTGAGCCATCTCTCCAGTCCTGAGCTTCAGAAATCTCAGCTCTCACAATTCAAGTATACAAAAGGACACATCTTCTTTTGTCAAGGAAGTTAAAACAGTTTTGTAGGCACGCACAGGGATTTCAAGGTCAGTGTGGTAGCCTTGCACTTACACGGAGTTAAAGCTTCGAGACATACGTAAAAGGAGTTACAAGTTTCTAACAATCTTTAACAGTTTATACCTCCAGCTCTGAAAACAGTGCAAATGTGTACTATACAGGAGACCACAACAAATATATTGATGATGCTCAAAAGTTTTATTATTACCATTCTAATGTGTGTGTGTGTGTGTCACCGCCCACTGACAAAGCAGTTTTCCAACAGATGAAGAAACAGCCTTTCTCCAGTAGCACTCATTCCAACCTGTCATATAAACTAAGTGTAATAAATCCAGAATTATGCAATTATTCTAGTTTTTAATATTTTGTATGTGTTTTGCCTGCATGCATACGTGTGTACTACATGTCTGCCTGGTGCTTGCAGAAGCCAGAAGAGGGCTGTGGATTCCCTGGGAGCTAGAATTACAGATGATGATCATCAGCTCAATGGGTCCAAAAGAGGGAGGCTTAGCTGAATGGCACACACAGCTCACTCTGTCTCTCTGCCTCTGCCTCTGTCTCTTTCCCAAATTGTTCTTACCTTCTTCTGCCTCCCCCCTTCCCCCCTCTCCCCCCTTCCTGGTTGCCATTGCAAGCATCTTCTTCTACTATATGTGCTCACCATGAGGACATTCTGTTGGGGTTTTGTCTAAGCTCCACCCCACACCTACCTGGCAATAGCCAGGTATGCCCCGCCCCAGAGATCTGGCCCAGTATAAGAGGGGCTACTTGCCCCTCCTCTCTCTCTCTTTGCTCTCCGCTCTCCCATACTCTCTCACCTCTCTGCCCCTGGGGCTCTTCCCCCCCCCTCTCTCTTTCTTTCTCTCCCCCCTTTCCTTCCCGCCGGCTACCCCTTCCCCTTCTAAAATAAAGCCCACGTGGAGCTATCTGGTCTAGCGTGTCTCATTGTGGTTCACAGTTCCACCGCGGCCCGCGGCCCGGCGCCCGTGTGGGCCCGGTCAGCAGCGGCAGCCACAGAAATCAAAGCAGAAACCAACACATTCTACCTCATCTTAGGTCCAAAACAATGGCCTTAGGCTTGTTGCCTAAGCGAAACTCCCCATCGCTTCTTGGCCTTTTGGCTAAGATCAAGTGTAGGACTGAAACTCCCAAAACCATGAGCCAGAAGAAATCTTCCCTTCTTTAAGTTACTTATATATTTTATCACAGCAATTGAAAGCTAATATAGCCAGGCGGTGGTGGCGCACACCTTTAATCCCAGCACTTGGGAGGCAGAAGCAGGCAGATTTCTGAGTTCGAGGCCAACCTGGTCTACAAAATGAGTTCTAGGACAGCCAGGGCTATACAGAGAAACCCTGAAACCCTGTCTTGAAAAACCAAAACAAAAACAAAAACAAAAAAACAAAAAACAAAAAACAATACACAAAAAAACCCAAACAAACAAACAAACAAACAAAAACCCCCGAAAGCTAATGTAGTTCCTTATAAGAGCCTCCTCAAAACTGGTCTGTGCATGTGCAAAGTAGTCCAAACTTAATAGTATGAATTAGGGCTAGAGAGATGGCTCAATGGCTAGGAGCAATTGTTCTTGCAGAGGACCTGGATTCAGTTCCCAGCATCCACTCAGTGGCTCACAACCATCTGCAACTCCAGTTCCTGTGAATCTGATGCCCTCCTCTGTCCTCTTCAGGCACAGTATGCATGTAGTGCACATACAGACAGACAAAATATGCATATATATAAAATAATAAAAATTCTCACT
The DNA here is from genome assembly GCF_947179515.1 of Apodemus sylvaticus. Taxonomy (NCBI): domain Eukaryota; kingdom Metazoa; phylum Chordata; class Mammalia; order Rodentia; family Muridae; genus Apodemus; species Apodemus sylvaticus. Next base: position 49,492,605 of record NC_067477.1, read on the forward strand.
CCGTAATTTATCAGTTGATAACTAAATCTATTGATGAGATTAGAAACTCTGTGATCAATATCACCTGGAGATCAAGTCTTCAGTATTTGACATATTTTGGCAATTTGGACATATTTTATGTCAAAGCCCTAACAGGAGCATTCATGCTTATTCGCATCCATTTAAGAGGAGCAGGTGGCTAGAGATCACAGAGTGATCAACAGTAGCACAAAAGATATGTGGCAATCTGACTCCAGAGTGCCCTAACCGCTGAACAGCATCTGACAGCTCAGTGCCCTGGAGATACACTGCAAACCCTGCACAAATGAAATGTTTCTATCAGCCACATTAAAAATGTTGTAAGAAACAGGTAACATTAATTGGTAAATATGTTTTACTTGCCAAATGTAACAAAACACAATTTGAATGTGTATTCAAGGAATAGTGACAACAAGCAGTTGTTACTGGTGGTGTAGGGGTACTGTGTTGGACACAGAACCTTATGTATACTAGCTGATTATCTACCTCTGAACTCTGATCTCAGCATCAGCATAAGCAGTATTAGGAGCTATTTAAAGTCCTTTTGTGGCAGAAAGTTCTTATTATGTGTCAATCCTGCATTGTTACAAGCCACTGCCAGCTACTGCACTGAACAGCACATGCGCTTTAGACATAACAAGGTAGTAGAGGTCAGTTACAAGGGCTAAGATCTGCTTGCAAAGCTCCTACTATGCACACATTGTTGCAATTTCTCCAGGTTTCCAAAAGGATGTTCTATCATCATGATACATCCTCAGTGCTGCCTTGAGCTGTAGTTTTAATGAATGACTGTAGTTGGTATATCAGGGAACAGGTTTATAGATTTGCTATTATTTTTTCTTTTGAATTCATGATGTGTGGTTGCAATTTCATTATTATCAAGTTGATTTATATCCAGAAGGTAGTGGCATACAGGCTAGGAGGATTTCCTCTCTCCTAAGCAGTTATAGTTAGGGAGAAAAAAAAGCAAGAGGAAGGAGAACATGGAAGTAAGGCCCAGGTATGAAATATTAACCAACGGTGGTCCAGGTTGGGAGAGACAGTGATGTTGACCATCAACTCTGAACAGTGCCTTTCCTGAACCTTAATGTAGGGGTTAGAGATAGTTCTGTAGTGGGGAGGGATTTTTTCATCTAATGGCCTAAACTTAGTGTTAGAAGGAAGTGGTTATTTTAGATTACACTCATTCACCTCTTGGAAGAGGAACAGGAGCTTGAACTTACAGGAGTCCCTCAACTTCCACCTTGCGGATCCTAGGGATTAATCTCAGGTTATCAGGCTTAGTGTGGCCAGTGCTTTCTCTAACCCACTGAGCCTTCTCCCCAGCCCAAAAAGTGATTCTTTTTAAGCAAGTCAAAGATTGTTACTATGCTATAATGGCCATCCTTTCAAGATGAGAGCAAAAATGACTTTAGATTATGTTCTATTTTACTAGATAACACACACACACACAACACACACACACAAACACACACACACACACAGCCTGTAGATTTCAAGGGATAAATGTGACAGTTCATGTTTGTCCTGTAAATGTCTCTGCCCGTCTGTTTTAGTTTTGCCAAATGATCTGAACTGAAGCAATCTTTTTAAGTGGCCGTGGTACACTCAATGGTTTTGAAAGCACCATAACCATTTAGATCCCATGTCATTATCAGCGCACTGTGGCTCTTTTCCAATGCGTGGGGCTTCCTTAAGTGCCCTAAGAATCCACTCACAAATAGGGCAATCCATTGCCCTCTCCACTGAGTAACTCTTCAGACATAAGACTTGAAAATATTCTGAAACATCTGAAACATTAGCAATCAGGGAAGAAACACATACATACGCGTATCAGCTGGGGCCTAGGGAGGGAAGGCCAAGGGTCAGTAGAATAAACAGATTCTTGGGAAACACAGGTAGGGATCTGGACGGCTAACTTGGAGTAGTGGAACCCAAGGTTCTCAGCTTAGGCAATAGATGGAGGGGCTGGTGAGATGGCTTAGCAAGTGAAGGTTCTTGCTCTGCAAGCCTGCTAATGTATGATTGGTTCCAGGAACTTGACAGTTCCAACTAGGTAGGCCTGGAGTGCAGTCCTGAGACCAGGGCCTTCTAGCAAGCTCCAGGGACTATTCTAAATGGCACTCTTGCCTAGATATGTGGGTTTTCAAGAAAAGTTTTTACAACTACCCACAGGTCCTGCTACTTTTTTGTTTTATTTTAGTTTTTCAAGACACGATTTCTCTGTGTAGCCCTGGCTGTCCTGGAACTCACTCTCTAGATCAGGATGGCCTCACAGAGCTCCGTCTGCCCCTGCCTCCTGAGTGCTGGCATTAAAGGCATGCTCCACCACAACCTGGCTTTGCTAGATTTTTTACTAACCGGTTTTGGATCAAAAATAAGATTGGGGGTCAAAGAGAGAAATCAAATTAATTTCTTACCCACAGAATTAATTGCTTACCCACAGTATAATACAATCAGAAATGTAGCAGCTTTGTTTTCAAAATTCAGATTTTTTTTCTATACTAAAATTTACAGAGTAAGAAAATTGTCTGACAAGATGGAGGACTTTGGATTGGAGAAATAGCTCAGCGGGTAAGAGCACTGACTGCTCTTCCAAAGGTCCTGAGTTCAAATCCCAGCAACCACATGGTAGCTCACAACCATCTGTAAAGAGATCTGACAGCTACAGTGTATTTACATATAATAATAAATAAATCTTAAAAAAAATAAAAGATGGAGGACTTTAAACTTCAAAGACTCCCTGTTTCTTGTCTAGCTCCATCTTTGTAGCTCCTGTCTTAGCTTTAGCCCTGCCCCTTACCCAACCCTTTCTCATCAGACTGGACCAACTGTAGAGCTCATCTTCTTTACAAGTCCTTTCTCTGTAGTGGAGAGGGCCCCTCAGGCTTCCCTCAGAGCCTGGCTCTACAGAATGAGAGAGTTAGCAATGTTCTTTACTGCTATACTTTACTTGAGATATAAAGTAGTTGTGGGTCCTTTATTTATTTATCCTTCTTGGGGAAGCTGCTAAATGCACTTCTCTTTTAGTCCAGCCTTCCTCTGCTGAAAGCCCTAGAGGTCAGAGAATTTGAGAATAATTTCAGAGACAGTATCTGTCTTGGCTGAGATAGGCCACTGGGAGGAACCACAGTTTGAAGGGTGTCAATAATGCTACACTAAGAAGGAGATACAAATCAAAACCCAGCATTCCCGTGGTGACTCACAGTGACTCCAGAAAGCAATTTGGTGCCTAAGGCAGAACGTTCATTCCGTTCTTTTCCATCTTTTTTAAAGTAGGGGTGGAATGAGTGAGGGGAAGTCAATTTAATGTTTTACATTAAGGTGAATTAATTCAAAATTCCTTTTCCTTGTTTTCGGAGTTTAACAAATGCATAAGCGCATGTTTATTTGGTAGAAACTGCCACTCTTACCTGGACGCACAAGTACCTGGAATCTTCTGGATTCTTTCTTCTTAAAGTCTTCTTTTATGGGTTTTGCTCTGAAGGCCTGTGTTCTCTCCACCCTGATGGACAGACTTTTGGGGTGTGACCTCCTCTACAGTTTAGGGTTTTTCTCACTTTGGTCTTGGAAGCACATACAAGTGGTGAGCAGTGAACTGTACCTGCTGCCTGCCTTAGACTTTCACTGCCTGTCAGAATTATGGGTTTGTTTTTCTTTTAGCTCTGCAGACTGATGCAGGGGCTAGGTCTCTCTAAGAGTAAGGGAAGAACAGCCGTGAGAACTGCACGTTGCTCACGTGTTGCAGTAAGTGTCATGGTTTCAGGTTAAAAGGAAGATTAAGAGTTAAAATAGTGGAGTCTGGAGCCCCGAGAAAGAGGAGGTAGAGGGCCTGTAGTTGGGTATGAGGTAACCAAACAGACTGGGTAGAAAACACAAACTGTCTGTTCCCCATTCACTGCCCTTGAAGAAATCTGTTAGGCACAATTGCATTTTACTTATTCTTGCTTCTAATACAGCTAACTGTAATCGACTAAATTGTTAGAAAGGATGGTTTCTAAGAAGAGGCCCGCACCACTCACTTTAGGAAAGAGACTCAAACCATCCCTTGGACAAATAATGGATTAAGAACAAATGCAACTCCTTCTCCACAGCTGTCAAAGAAAGCTTAATATAGTTGACAGGACTTGAGCTATCTGCAAGGTCTGAGGCAGCAACAGTAGCCAGTGACTGACAAAGTAGGCAGTCAAGGTCATGAGCTGTTATGAGAGGGCTATATGGGTCAGTGTATATTTTGACAACATGGTGCTGATATGAATATCTTGTATGAGTTAGTTAAACTGATACTGAGTATCCAGGAGTCTAGGAATCAGCACAAAATGACTGTTGTCAGATGTCTGAGAGGCCCCAAAAGTAAAAGTGATATGATCTGTTATGTAACTACTTTTGGCAGCATGGGACTTTTGTGACGCTGTATAAATATGGCCTTGAGGTCAGAGGCTTTCCGCCTGACTGTGATTGTCTTGCTGTAGGTCTGTTGGCCTACCTCTATGAGGCCTGTGTTCCAGTCTGTGTGTGTGCCAGCACCCACCTGTTTGTGGCCCGTGTACACCAGGGAGGGTCTGGGTGCCTGCCATTAGCTGCCCATGTAGCAGCCTTGGTCTGGAGTGAGTAAAGTCTAAAACTTCTCAAATTCTCTTCAATCTTCGGTAACCCTTCTCTTTTCTGGGTAACAGAGCTTGGGCCTCATAACAGCTAACAGTGACAGATGGTTAGAACAGGGCTTCAAGCAAACAGAGATGAATGAGAGAACAGTGTGTCGTCCCTGAACCACCTACCCAAGCCATGACCTAGGTGTTGAAGAAGCATTGATTCATACAGTTAAATAATTTTCAAATATATAAATGATACATTGAAACTCTCTCTAATGCCAGGTTGTCGTCTGCTCGGCTGTTCTCCTCAGCCTGGAACCACTGTTTCTTGCTCAGCCTTCCAGCATTTATTCATTTGTTTAGTTATGAATAAGCAGAGGTCTTAGTTCCTGAAATTTAAAAAAAAAAAAAAAAGAGGTGGGCAGTGGTGGCGCACGCCTGTAATCCCAGCACTCTGGGAGGCAGAGGCAGGTGGATTCCTGAGTTCGAGGCCAGCCTGGTCTACAGAGTGAGTTCCAGGACAGCCAGGGCTATACAGAGAAACCCTGTCTCAGGGAAAAAAAAAAAAAGAATTCTTACACTTTTTTATTTTCACTTGTTTCCCTGGCAATCAATAGCCATATCTCATTTTGGTTTTGATAAAATTTGTTATTTTGTAAAGTTTTGTTTTGAACTTTAGCACATTCAGCATAAAATTTCTTGAAATGAAACATAATTAGTCTGGCTATCTTTTTTTTAATATTTTTTTAAAGATTTATTTATTTATTTCATGTATGTGAGTACACCGTTGCTGTCTTCAGACATAAGACAAGAGAAGAGGGCATCAGATCCCTATTACAGATGGTAGTGAGCCACCACGTGGTTGCTGGGAACTGAACTCAGGACCTCTGGAAGAGCAGTCAGTGCACTTAACCGCTGTGCCATCTCTCCAGCCACCCTGGCTGTCCTTTATTATGATCATTTAATTCATTTACTCTGCAAAGAGCTATTGACATTTGGCTGAAGCAGACACAGGAGAAAGGATGTTCTGCTAAAGCAAGCACGTAGACGTGATGAAGGATTCTTCGCTAACAACACGCGTGTATTGGTCCACTTTACATTGCAGTTGAGCTGCATTTGTTGGGACTTCATGGACAGAAACACACCAAAACACTTCCAGGGGTGTGCTGTGGCTTCTTGCCCCTTCTTCAGACTCAGGCTGATTGGCAGAATGTTGTCAGCTATGACAGATGCACATGCTGAGGCAAGACGTGTGCTGAAGCAAGACTCGTGATCTTTGGAGGTATAAATAGGACAGGGATGGGAGCTTGCTTGGCTTAGCTTGCTTATAGAGCTGGCTGTGCAACCTTGCTGGTTTCCAGTCTTCACTGATCTTCTCTTTGCTGAGAGAGGCACAGCAGAAAGCTTCTCTTGGTGTTCCTGTTGACCCTGGTCCCTCCTGCTGACTTGTGGGGAGGAGGAGGAGGAGGGGGAGGGGAAAGGGCAGGAGAGGGGGAGGGGAGGGGGAGGGCAGGAGAAGGGGAGGAAGAGGGGGAGGAAGAGAAGGAGGAGGGCAGGAGAAGGGGATGGAAGGGGAGGGGAGAGGGAGAGGAGGGGGAGGAGGAAGAAGAGGAAGAGGAGAAGAGGGAGGGGAGGGGGAGGGGAAGGGGAGAGGGAGTGCTGTCTCTGCTAGGTAGTGCTACGGCTGCTGATTTGGTTTTCTCCCAACTCTACTGAACTGGACTGCTGGTGAATCCGTGCAGAGTTTGCGAGTGAATCAAGCTTTGGTTGCTGACCTATTGTTGTCTGCTAATTTCCAGACAACACAGATGGGAATTGTTCTAAAGAACCTTTCTAAACCGGTCCACTTCCCCGTTATCCTTTCTTTTGCACTACCTCTGGTGGCTAGTAGGTTACAAGAGAGGTTAAAGCGTTTAAGAACCATCACTAAAAATAGACATTAAAAAAAATTAAAGTTACACCCGTGTGTTTATGCTTTCAAGCCAAGCATACAGAAAACAGCTCCCCTGTTGTCAGTTCAAAATTTTCCAGAAAGGGCTGTCCTAGTGTAAATTCCCTAAGGAGTGGGAGGTTAGCATCCTCACTCAGTAGCCCTTCCGGAACCGTGCTGATGTGGTGGAGGGGCAGCTCTCTGAGGGTGTTGCTACCAAATGAAGGTAGGAAGGGATGTGGGACAAGCAGAGCGCATGCACGGAAAGACCACCCACGTCCGCACTGTGAGCAGGAGCATGAAGGCAGCTGCTGCAGGCCACGAGGTTCCCCGGAAAGCAGAAACTAGCAGGAGGCATCTGTGGAGCTAAGAACTCTCTCTCTCTCTCTCTCTCTCTCTCTCTCTCTCTCTCTCTCTCTCTCTCTCTCTCTCGCCCTCCCTCCCCCCCCCCATCTGAGCTTGAGGGCCGTGGAGTAAATGACTCCATGAAGTTGTACCTCAGGCATCTGTTTTTCTCAACCCGATTCTGATCCTCTGCTGAGGGAAGGGCTCATGAGAGTTGTTAGCAGAGGCTAGACTGCAGGAGTCTAAACCGTGAGTGCATATCTGAGGAAGGGTAGGCTACGCATAGTAAAGTCTGGTGGGAAAGAATGAAGGAAGAGCTGTTGAAGGCAGCTAACATGGTTAACTTCATTATTTATGTGTTTGTTCATGTTTATTTTGAAACAAGATATGTAGTCTGTGGTCTCAAACTTGCTGAGGCTGACCTTGAACTTTTGACCTGCTTACCTCCACCTCCTAGGTGCTAAGGTGTGCGCTACCTCCTCCTTTAAATTATATATGTATATAATGGCTGACTCAAAAAAAGCCAGTCCTTTATTTACTTTATTGCAAAGGATTAAAGGATGCTTGGCTTTCTTGCAACAAAAATAATTTTCTTCCAGCCTTCTAGTGATGTCTGAATTGCTATTATTAGTGATTGGGAGTATTGAATTAAAGGATTATCTCCTCTGCAGTTACTAAGGCCTATCCCAGTGCCCCATCTGTAGGTAATTCATTAAGCTTTCAGCTGTTATTTGTACGCTGGTGTGAATTGGATTTTCTGTGTGTTTTTTTCTTTTTTGTTTTGTTTGTTTTCCTTACAACTGCTAATTGTCTGTGTTAAGGGGAAGATGAAGAACTCCGGCTTTTGAGAGTTTGGGGTAGAATATACAAGGGGGCCCTGTGGAGAACAAATCCACCCCAGTTCTAGCTTTCCATGGACTCCCCCTTCTTCCACCAGCCAGTCTCTCTGTTGTGGAGGTGGTTTCTGTGAGAGTGTCAGTGTGTCACCAGGGGTGGCCTTGGACGCCAATGCTCCCTGCCTCTGCCTCCCCAGTGGTGAGATTATAAAGCACCCTGGCCTCTGAGTCCATCCTCCTTTCCTTCCTTCTTTCTTTCCTTCCTTCTCTCCTTCCTTTTTTTAAAACAAGAATTTTTAAATTTATTTTTCTGAGACAGGGTTTCCCTGTGCAGCCCCCATTGTCCCGGAACTCAGTCTGCAGACCAGGCTGGCTGGTCTCTGAATCAGGTTTTAAGAAGAACCCTGTTAAAACTTTCTTGGCAAATACATTGTCTCAGGTAATAGAAAAGGACAATGGTCCTGGAGTGGGAGGGCCTGTTCCCATCCCCCACTGTTTATTCTGAGGCAAAATAACCTTGGAGTAAATGCGTGGGTTTTAAGATCCCTCACCTGCACCAGTCTCTTCCAGAGCCCTGCAAGCAATTCCTGATAATGTGTTCACAGGATCATGCAGTTTTTGAAAATTTGTAAAAAAAAAAAAAAAAAAAAAAAAGGAATGTGATTTGCTACAGTAGACAATTGTTCCTTTCCACTCCCCCTCCATTTCCTCTTTTGCTGGGTGATGCTGGAATCCCTGTGGTCCCTGGAAGGAAGGAGGAGATAATTTGGTTCTGTGGCTTCTGAAGAAAGCTCCTACCCCCTGCAGTGCAGAATGTCTTAGGGATATGCCCAAAGCCCAGCGAGTGAGCATGGGCCATGATAGGGACACACAAGGTCTCTGATCACACACTCATGGGTGAGCATTGCCCAGCAAAGATGGCTTCAGATGCATCACAGAGCAAGGGGATGAGAAGAAATCCTACTGCTCAAATATGATAGACATGTCACTGAGGCTTTCAAAAAACATCATGTCAATCTAAAAGATAACTTAGCAACACTTAGAAAGCTTAGCAACACTCGGCTAAGATGATGACAAGATATTTCTAAACTGCCAATAAAAAACATCCAAGTCAATTCACCTTGAAAATCAAATTACCCCTCTAAAGTTAACTGTAAAAATGTTATCGAATAAAGAAATCTTCAGGGAGCAGAAAGAAAAGGGGCAAAATTATCCTAGAGGTGTGGAGGGCAGTTGTAAAATGATTTTGTTACTTGTCTGGTTTTCGAACTTTATTTGCTAGGCCAAAAACCTTGAAATTCGTTTGTGTGTGTCTTTTTTTCATGCAAATGTAATATACAATATCTAGCCTGTTATGTCTACTATATTTTGAAGGCTTATGCATGTTGTAGCATACATTGCAGTTTTGTTTTCCTTTTAAATTGTGGTTTCTTATTCAGCTTTGCACGCATAAGTTAGAATGGTGTGTGTGTGTGTGTGTGTGTGTGTGTGTGTGTGTATGTGTGTGTGTGTTGCTGGGGAGTGAATCAGGGCTTTGGACATGCTAGTCAAGCACTCTACCTCTGAACTACACATTGAACTCTGTATATTTTTACCTATAGTTTGATGATGTGACATTGACCAGGACCTCTTGAAGAGTCCCATGGGAAAGGTAAGTGACTCCAGGCAGAAGGAAAGATGATGCAGGAGCACATTCAGTGTCACCACTGAGAGGCCAAGGTACTGGACTCTTCTTCCTGGGGTGGATACTAAGGGCAGTGTTAACTTGCCTAGGGTGTGGCTTAGCAGCAGAACAGGCACTAAACTTGAGCTCTGTGAGCAATCTCCATCATAGTTACAGTACACACAAAATTCAGCAACATTTCAATTGTGTAGGCAATGACTACTAACAACAACTTTTAAAGCCAGTTTGGTGGTTTCACATTATATATCAGTAATCCAAAAACTAGGGAGATCCAGGCAGGACATCACAATTTCTGAGTCAGCCTGAATTATACAGCAAGGCTTTGTCAAAACAGAAGTAAACCCCATTTTAAGAAAGTATTATAGGCCCTGGAGAGATGGCTCAGTGGTTAAAAGCACTGACTGCTCTTCTAGAGGTTCTGAGTTCAAATCCCAGCAACCGCATGGTAGCTCACAACCATCTGTAAAGGGTCTGATGCCCTCTTCTGGTATGTCTGAAGACAGCTACAGTGTACTCATACATAATATAAATAAAATCCCAGACATTAGGCCATTAGACACTGTAATTTTTTTTCAATAAAAGTATTATATTTTTAGTTATCTATTTTGGGGTATGTGTATGTGTGTATGTGTGTGTGTGTGTGTGTGTGTGTTGCTCACTAGGCTGTGTATGGGGGCTCAGAGGACAGCTGAGAGGAGTTGGTTCTGTCCTACTGTGTAACTTCTGGATCTTGGGTCCTGAGTGTGGAACCTGGGTCTTCAGGTGTGGCAACAACTGCTTTAGCCCACTGAGCCATCGTGTTGACCCCAACTCCATTTTTTAAGTGGGAACTTAGGGCCTTAGAGATGACTCAGCAATTAGTGGCATTTGTCATATGACCTGAATTCCATGCCCCAAACCCACATGAAGGTAGAGAGAATTGACTTTACAAAGTTTTCCACTGACATGTGTACCACATGCTCCATACTGACACATAGATCCTAAATATCTTTATGGAAGTAAAAACCCAAAATCTCTGAGAGTCCAATGACTTGTCCAGTTTCATAATGATTAGGAATTTTCAGACCAGGTTTGTTGAATCTTCCTTGTCAGCTCCAAAGCCATAGCTACAGACTGCTAAAAATAGTTTTCTTCTTTTTTATGCATTTTCCAATTTACATCTCAGATAGCCACAGTTAGTTGCAAAGATAATCTTAGAAAGAAATGTTCTATGGGCGGTGGTGGCACATGCCTTTAATCCCAGCACTTGGGAGGCAGAAGCAGGAAGATTTCTGAGTTCGAGGCCAGCCTGGTCTACAGAGTGAGTTACAGGACAGCCAGGGCTACACAGAGAAACCTTGTCTCAAAAGAAAGAAAGAAAGAAAGAAAGAAAGAAAGAAAGAAAGAAAGAAAGAAAGAAAGAAAGAAAGAAAGAAAGAAAGAAAGAAAGAAACTTTCTAGTATACATGCTGTCTATTTAGCTGAAAAAATATAAATTATCATAGATCTAGAGAATAAAATATGCTTTGAATAGCCCTTAATTTAGACAATTATTAGTAAATATTCTAAATTCCTGAAAAGGTTTGACATGAAAAACAAACCAGTATGTCCCTACACACACTGTTCATGGACCAAATTAATGTGTGTCACCTGACCATTGGGTGTCTGATTTCATTATTACAAAATTCAAGTCTAGGGGCTAGAGGAGTGGCTCAGCAGAGAAGAACTCCCCCTGCTCGTGCAGAAGACCTGGATTCAGTTCCCAGCACCCACATGGTGGTTCAAAACACCCTTAACTCCAGTTCCAGGGCATCCAATGTCTTCTCTAACTTCTGTGGGCACCAGGTACACAGAAGGTGCATATATATATATATATATATATATATATATATATATACATACATGCAGACAAAACACTCATATACATCAAAACCTAAAACAGAAAGAAGGGGGGAGAGAGAGAGAGAGAGAGAGAGAGAGAGAGAGAGAGAGAGCGAGCTCAAGTCTAATCTGTTCATTGAAAACAAACATTAAATCAGTATTTTTAGGCCGTAAGTGGACAGATTCAGGCTGAACTCACTTCCCAGGAGATTGACAGCCTTATATATTTTTTATCAGAATTTGAAATTATACAGTTCACTGACTTCTGGTCATTAAAATTTAAAGTTGAGCTGAGTTTTTTATCAGGTAGATTTTCATGAGGATTTCATGATCTAAGTAAGATTTCCATGAAACCTGTTTGTATTCTGTTGGTTTACCAGACTGGTTTACCAATCTTTATCTTGGAAACAGATTCTTAGCCTGTGTTCCTGTTTGTGTGTATGTATTACTTTTCAATTTGTGGATCAACCTGGAGGAGGAAAATGAAAGAGGCAGGTAGAGAAGTGGGGAGAGGAAAGAGAGAGCGTGACCTCCTGGTATAACAGAAATAGGAATGGCCTGGGGGAATCAATCCATTCTAGAACTTTTTTTTCATGGTACCAGAGGCTGGGACATCCAAGATCAAGGCCAAACAGATTCCATGTCTTGGGAGGGCTGCCTGTCTTGTACTGTAAAGTGGTATCTTACTGGTATCTCCCAGTGGGAGGAGAGCTCCTCTCAATGTTCTTGTCTTGTGTTCTCTCTCTCTCTCTCTGTCTCTCTGTCTCTCTGTCTCTCTGTCTCTCTCTCTCTCTCTCTCTCTCTCTCTCTCTCTTACAACTGTACAGCAGTTGACAATAAAATGTCTTGATGAAGTGATTCTTTTCATCATTTGAATAAGCATCCTGTGTGGGTCTTGCTGAGAGGCCAAAGAGAAATCTGTTCCAGGGAGAATTTCATAACAAGTGATAAATAATGGGGAAACCATAGGCCAGTCAACTGGAGAGCTGACCCAGGCCACATTCCCATAAGCATTGTCAGAGCTTGGGGTGGGGGTGGGGGGAGTGAGCTGTTTGCTCACTTTCTCCCACTCTTTACCTCTCTCCATCCCTGCCAGGTATAGTGTACATGGTAGAGGACCAGTGTAGTACTGGCCTTCATCTTAGGGTAGCTCCAGACCCAGCTTTGGTCCTTATGGACTCAGGCCTCCAGGATTAGGCTGACAAATGAATAAAAATCCAGGAAAACAGGCATGCACCTCATTTTCACGAGTCTCTCTTTTCTACACCCCAAAGACAGCTGTTTTGTCTTTTGAATTCAGAAAATGCCCCAAATTTCCCATTGATAATTTATGCAGGAACAGTTCCAAAGGGTTAGAGATTGTCCTGGTGAGAACAGGGCAAAAGGCTGGAAGGAAGGAAGTCATAGCGCTGGAGCAGAAGCTGAGAGCTTGCATCTGATCACAGGCACAGGCAGAGAGCTCTCTGGATCTCTGTAACAAAGGCAGGGAGCACCCATTTACTTAAGCACTCTCTAAAGGTCTTACCCATCACTACAATTGCACTGGGGTTTAAGTCTCACCGTGAAGGGACATTCAAAGCAAAGCAATTGTCAGATAGTGGATCCTATCATCGTATTATAGATAGAACTATCAGAACAATTCTTTTCAGGTTTAGAAAGTATAATAGATAAGAAATTTTGAGACTCAAGTCTTACTGTTTGGGAAAATGTGTGTGTATGAAGACCATTTTCATGTTATGAATCATAAACCACAAAATTCCAAAACTAAACATCTCCCCACCGTGTACTTGGAAGGAGGGACCAATCAAATCACCCCAGAGATCTGAAAAGTATAGTCCGACAGCCATTATCCGGATTGAGGTGAACTTGGGGTCCAGCTAGTATCACTCATCTTTGCTTGTTCAAATGCATTCCTATGACTATGTAGAACAGAATCCAAGAAGATAGAGTAATTCGCGCAGTATTTTAAAAATATTTATTGAGCAGCTATTGCTCAGGATAGACACTGGAAGAACAAAGAGAAATAAAATTCAAGCCTTGCCCTTTAGGGGCTTACATTTTCCTCTGAAAGGGGAAAGAAATCAAACTCAAAGAAAAGAATGCTTAAAAACATTGTAGGTATAAAGTCCAGACTGACTAAAAAGATTTGGAGGAGCTAGTGTGTGAGCATGATGAAATTGGCAGATTAACAGTCCGGGTATAGGGCAGCGTCCCCGCAGACTAACTTACCTAAGTCTGAGTGAGGTAAGGGGTCTTTCTGGAACCTCGCTCACAACCCTTTGTCTTAGGCGGTGGTGGGGTACAGAAAACAAAACCAGATGGCCGTCTTAAGGTGACTAAAATGTCTGGGGATATTATGTATGGCAGGATCAAGCCTGAGAAAGTAGCGGTGTCTTAAAGAAGATCGTGTGTCCCGGTGGTCTGCCCGGCCTAAGCTCCTGCACTGTGGGTGATGGCACCTGCTTCCTCTCCCTGTTCGGTTACCTGAGTCCACAACTATGGAGCCGGCTTCATGAAGCCAGAGGCCCAGGTCCGACCCGCCTAGCTCACGCCGTCCTCCTGGCAGCTTCGGTTGTAGCCTCGCGTCCGCGCCCCGGGACACAGCGCGGTCCGGGGCACTGCGGAGGGCGCGCGCCTGCGCACGCTGTGGCGGACCTTCGAGCCTCAGTCCTCACCTCGGTTATGTCTAACCCGGTCTCAGGTTCGGGGAAGGTTCTGTCCCCGAGCTCGCGGAGCGTGACAGGGGCCGCTCTAGGCCTCCGTCGGGTGAGCTCCCCCGGGCGCCGGGCGCTAAAGGTGGGCGCGCGGAGTGGGGTCTCCGCACTGACCCGCAGGCCGAGCCTGCAGGAAGGACCGGAACGCCCCCTTCGCGGGGACCCACGCTCCCGCGCCCGAGACGCCGCAGGCCTGCAGGGGGCCTCACGGCCGCGCGCCGAGCTCCGGGGGACGCGCCCGGGCCCAGCTCGCGGACAATGACCCGGGCTCCCCTCGCCGCCGCCCCCTCGCAGCCCGCGGGCAAACCCATTAGCCATTCAGGCCGACAAAGCCCCGAGGCCCAGCGCTTTGTCCCGCGGGGCCCTGGGCCGCTGTCATTAGCCCTGATTACGCTGAGCCGCCTGACAGCCCCGCCGGCCGCCCCGCGGACCCCCGTTCCCCGCCGCCTGCCTCACAATGGGAGCGGAAATCGGCCGCGCTGGGGTCCAGGCTGAATAGAGCGAGAAGCTGCGACTCCCCTCCGCCCTCCCCATTCACCGGCTCTTCGGATACAATATTTTTTTCCTTCTTGTGAAAATTGGAGAGAGAGAACGAGGTCAAGGAAGACTTTGCTGGAGCTCTTTGCCTGTCATTTGTTTAATGTAAACAAAGAGCAAGCCCTTCCCCACCCCCAGCCTGGGCTCCCCTCCCCTCTTCCCTCTGGATTTTTATAAACAAACTGGTGTGTGTGTGGGGGGGGGGGGTAGGGTTCGCTGGGGTGGCGGCAGAATAGATGGTTACAGTGGAGGCGAGAGCAGCCGAGCATTTGGAGAGCTTTTTGGGTAGCAGAAAATGGTGAGACGCCAAAGAAGAGCCAAGTTGAGGCCGAGGTAAAATCCCGGCTTTGGTCAGGTCTGTTGAAGTGTAAAAGGGCTTCTTGTCGGTGCCGGGGTAATTGCCTTTGAGGAAATTGGGACCGGAGAATCAGAAGAAGGAAAACCTGCTCTGCGGACAGTTCCCTCGATTCAGAATTTTTAGTGGAGCCTTCCTGCTGTCTCAAATTTAACGTAGTCTAGGCCAGGATAAAATTGATATAACATTTTTAAATCTTTATAATACCTGTTTATGGGCTGATTCGGGTGATTAAATAAATTGCTGTTTGAAGATCTGGGCTAATTTCCAGCCTGGGATCATTCCAAGAAGTAATCACAAAGCAATTAAGTGTCTCCAGATTTCAGGTAAACATACAAAAACATCCTTCAAACAATGTTCGTGCCCCAAGATTTCAACATGAAATCAGATGAATAAATCTCCATGCTATTGAAGCATTTTAACTACTTTAAATGTAACTCTTGGGCAGTTTGTTAATTTAGGTTAAAAGTATATCTCCTTTAAAAGCCTTCACCAGTGCAGATAGGGAACATCTTCACTGTCTGGCCTTCTGGCTTTCTGCAAGTATCATTAAACACTGTGTTATACAGCTTAGCTCCTGCAGCCTTACTCTGTTTCTGGAGAGAGTGGATGTTTCCTTGTGTTTCGGACATTTGAAACTGGCATGTAGGTTAGGATTTTTAGATTCTCAAATTCTTGTACATCATTTTACTAATTAGTTCTTTCCTTCTTTTCTGGTTGACCTGGGATCACAAAAACAAGAAATAAATTTTGCCAATAAATTTCTCCAGTTTCTGGTTCTATTGCTGGTATTCTGGTATCTATCGCTGCAGTGAGGACCAGACAAAGCTGGATTATAAGATGGAAAGCCGTGAATTGTCCACTGAAGTGCAATCCTGCAAGGCTGATTCTAGACTAGGGTGAGGCAAAAGAACTTCAGGTGCAATATAGTGTTGCTTTCTAAAACACTCTGCTTAAAAACAACAAAACAAAACCTCACTATGTAGCCATGGCTGGTCTGGATCTCACCTTGTAGACCAGGCTGACCCCAAGCCTCCAGAGGTCTGCCAGTTAGAGTCATCACCACCAACCAAGGTACAAAAGTAAGGAGATACTCAGTTTCAGGTCGCTAGGACATGTCACTCACATGACCAGGAAGGTGAACAATTTCTTGCACTCTTGGTGCCTTTTATTTTCCACACTGGAGCTCCAGAGTGCTCCCTGGCACCCAAAGAACTACCAGGGACTTAAGGAATCCAAAGAGGTAGCTTTACCATGGAAATCTTTCTTGGGCCACTGAAGGGCATTTGTTTGATTTGGGAATTACCTGTTTGATCACAATAGCTTCCTAAACCTGCCCATCTTTTCCTATGAGAGTTTCAATTTGCAAGAATATTCTAGATAGGGAACATTTGGACACAGGGATGACACTTTTAAAGCCCATAGTAGTCGACTCTGCTTAAGTGACATACAAATATGCATGCATGCATATATACATACAAACATGCACTCATAATACGTACAAATGTAAGTACACACATACATATACATATGCACGCATACATACATCAGCCCTTTCTCATATCCTGGGTTTCCAAAAGCCACTTGACCACCTACTGTCTTCAATAACTTCAGTTTTCATTTGTTTGGTACTTTAACATTTTTTGCCTTCAGAAATGTTAGCAGGTGTTTGACCCAAGGAATACCTCCTACGAACAGAGAGGTGAATTAAAATGACTCTAACTGGCAGAGATTTAAAGATCAATGTCAAATTTTGTAATTTGCAATCTATTTCACTAGGAAAAACAAAATCTTAGATAATGTGGATATTATTTACTTTCTTAGTGCAAAAGTGGTAGAGTGTGTGTATGCATGTGATATATACATGTGCATGTAGAAAGAACAATTACATGCTAAGAATATTTTATATTTTAACTAAGGCTATTCCCTAAGGCCACAAACTTCCTGATGAATTGTTTGCATGTTAAATGCAGAACATTGATTTAGAAAATGCCTGTCATTTCTCTGTAACTTGCTTTCTGGTTAATATATAATCTGTATATTGCCTCTTATCTTAGTCTTTCTCTTGGTGAAAATAATTTACTTGACTAAAACCCACCTTTGAAGCAGGAAGATGCTAGTCTAGTTAATGGCAACTGCTCCTGTCTTTTTCAATGGTCTTAATAAAAACGACATGTATTTAGTAAAACTTCTGCATGGTCTATATGCTTACCTTGAACGATCAGGAGCGCGCCCACTGCTTCTGAGTGGGAGAGGGCTTCAAATAAAATGAAAACCCTTTTAAACCAAAGTTCTCGTGTCTTTGCATTTTTGTAAAATAGGAATCATTACCTGAGTCTAGAATTTGTCTTCTCAAATTGTTCTTGAAAATCACTAACACTTAATAAAAATGATTAGGTGGACAAACTGTGATAACCTGTTTGGCAATTGTAAAGCGCCGCCGTAGACGCATGCTCAGGTTCCAAATTCTGGGTTTACTATGGCAATGTGCATATGTTTGTGTATACATATGCATACATTTTATACAGTCCGATCTGTCGGGTGGTTAACGGTTTATCCGTGGTTGCTTAAAATATATATATACTGAGATATCAAAGGATATAGAGAAGTCGGTGAGACTATTTGAATAAGATTCCATTCTGCATGCCTGCCAAAGGGAATAAGAGTGATTTTAAAAATCTGAGATAGCAGCTTCCTTAATTAAGAAAGGTTGTCCACCAAGTCGTTTTATTATTTGGCTTCTTCACACAGAACGCCTGAGCTTGCTCATTTAGAACAGCAAGTTCCCCAAGCTACAGAAAAACCTTATCATGGAAGTCTTTTAAATAAGTAAATAAACAGCATATATATGTTTTGTTTTTTTTTAAAAAAGAAACCTTCAAAGCAAAAGTTATACATATATATATAACAGCGTCCTTTCGGCGTGAAATACCCACTGGAGACTCAAGGGCAGGCGCTCAGCGTGCAGTTCTGTTCCAAAGGAGTCTTTCTTTGCAGGCAATTTCTTCAGGAAAAGCAAGGCAAAGAGAAGTGGCGTTGGGTCAGGCCTCACCGCACGCCTCAGAGTCGCGATGGAAACTCCCTATTAGAGCCTTTAGGCCCGCGGGTCCCTGGCCACCGGGCTTCTGCCAGCGCTGTATTTCCTGGCCCCGTCCTCTCTTTTATTTTGTGCATCTCATTTTTACACTGGATTCTAAATGTGATGAGTGGGCAGCTCAGATGTCGCACTCGCTGTCGCTGGACGTGATGGAGATGGCCGAAGTAGCCGCCTTGCTCGAGAGACTGGCAGCCGGGCTGGAGGCGACGCCCAACACCTCAGGCGTTCCCTCACCCTCGGAGCGCAGCACCCGCCCGGGGCCCTGCGACAGAACCTGCTGCTGGAGTCTGGAGGGTTGGGGGGAGGAAGGGACACTGGTCACAGCAAGAAATCAAGCCGCCACATTGTCCCCATGACTCTGACCCCTCTACCCCCAACTCTCCCCCTCAGGCCTTGGCAGGGTGGGAAAGGTGAAGCGACCGGGTTTGGACCGATGCCCCTTGCGGAATCCTGCAGTTGTCCCCCTCTCTCTGTCTGTCTCCCTCTTTCCCGGCTCACTATGAATTCCTTCTTAGCTGCCCCCACATCTTTCTCATTTGTCACCCCCGTTAGGAGATTTACTGGAGGATTGGCAGGGATCCTCCAGTGCAAGGCGGGACAGATAAGGCTTCAGGACTTGGGATTCCTTTCCTAATAGTACATCTCCCCATAGCTCATGCCCGAGGTTGGAGGTTGCTTCAAGAGTTTGGGCCTGAGTTGCAAAATCCACGGGCCGGAGAATGAAACGCATTGGCCGCCTTGCTTGCCGGGCTGAGACAGGACAGTTGTTGTGTCATGAGGAAAGACAGTTTTCTGCCTCTTAGACTCTGAGACCCTCTGAAAACTGAAATCTTTTTTCAGAGCATCAGGGAAGGATACAGCCGGGATTTAAAAATAAAGCTAGCTTGCTAGGCTTCCCGTGATGAGAGCCTGGGTCCATGCTTGTAAAAATTAGCTTTGGGCCTCTGGATTTTTGATTGATCCTGGGCTTTTAATCTTTCTCTTCCCCCACTTCCGCCCCGGGTTCCCTAACTACAGCAACACCTTAGTTTGGTGACCCACACCAGCTGCTGCAGTGACCCCCAAAGCTCCACGAACGCGGGAGGCTGGTGGGGACCCAGGAGCCTGCATAGGAATCTAGAACACAGTGGACTCATAAACCCAAGACAGACTGCATTCCCAACTCCCTCTGAATTTGAGTTCCCCTGATACCAGGTAAGGGCCGAGAATGCCTCCTCCCGCCCCACCCCGGTGTGCCCCAAGCCTTCCTGGTACCGACCTGTTTTTGGCTGCAGCTGCCCGGTCTCTTTGTCTGCGGTTTTTGAACCAGTTGCCCACCTGCGTGGGGGTCAGTCCGGTTGCCTGGGCGAGCTCTCGCTTTTTGCTGGGGTTGGGATATGGGTCCTGAAGGTACCACTCTCGAAGCAGGTGCCGCGTGCGCTCCTTGAAGCAGTGAGTCTTCTGTTCGCCATCCCAAATGGTCCGCGGCAGCGGGAACTTCTTCCTTACCCGGTACTTGTCTACTGGCCCCAGGGGCCGTCCACGCAGCTTCTCTGCCTCCTGGTAATGCGCTTCGAGCCACAGTGCCTGCAGCTTGGCGTGCGATTCCTTAGTAAACTTATGATTTTCCAGGATATGGTAGAGCTCGCGGTAGTTGCCACCGTGGAAGGCCACGATGGCTCTCGCTCGCAGCACCGACTCATTCTTGTTAAGGGCTTCACAGGCTGCCGGGGCCACGGGCAGCGACCACAGGAAGCGACCTAGGCGCTCCACATCGCCGCTTTCCTCCAGGGTCTCGCATACCCCGGCTACTTGCTGGGGGCTGAAATTCAAAATGGGAAGCTGGAACATCGAGGCTGCGCGGGCGCCCGGGGCGGGACACGCAGCAGATGCCCGCGGGCCGAGCGGGGTGCGGCTGGGGGTTACAGAGTCGGGGGGAGCCTTCCCGCCTGGAAGAGCTGTGGGTTGGGTTCGGCTGCGCTTGCTCAGCTAGGACACGCCAGGCAGCTAGACCGTGCCGTTACTGGGGTGGGCGGATTGGAGACGTGGGCGCCATGGAGACCCCCTGTCAGTCACGAGACAGCTCTGCCAATCAAGGCTGCGACTAGCGCGCCCCGGTCATTTCAGCACCTCCCCAGAATCGACAGCGCCCGCGGTTTGCAGGGGAGACTGCTCAGTGTTTTACTGAACCTGAAGGATAAAAAAGAGGTAGGAGTGGCTGGAACACACACGAAATCCGCGGCGTCTCACCCTCGCCCCCTCCCCCCCCCAGTCCGGCCCCTCCCTCTTGTTTTCCCACCAGAGAAGCAGGATGCTGCAGGAATTCACTTTAGGAGCGATGCTATGCCCGGGTCGAAAGGACTCCAGAGGACAAAAGAGAACTGGGAAAAACAAACCCTTCGAGAACTCGGAACTCGAAAGTTTAAACGTAGGGAAACGACACTTCCCCACCCCCCGCCCCGGGGAGCGCACGCACCAAGAGGACAGGGAGAGAAGTGGATCTTCTTATTTTTCATTCCAGGCACCCATTCCTGCCTGTCTGCCGCTTACCACTTTCCAGCGGGCAAAGCAGCTGCATAGGAAGCAAGCCTGGAACAGAACGAAAAGGACCAGAGATCTGTAGAAGAGGTCAGTTTGGACTCTAACTTCACTCCCTTCAAAGGTTCCAGAAACTATTTTAAATGGCGGCAAGGACACACACACACACACACACACACACACACTTGACAACTAGGTGTTAATCACGGAGTCTAACTCTGAGAAAGGCAAGCTGTAGGGACTTCTGACCCAAATAAAGTTATACCTCCAGTTCAGTGGACTTGAACAAATAGGCAGCAGCCACATCTAGAGTGAGAAGCCATTCTTAGGTCAAGACAGCGACTTAAAAGACTACTTCAAAGATCTTTTTAAAACAGATTTGATTCTCTGGTGGCAGGCTGCTGA
The DNA here is from genome assembly GCF_947179515.1 of Apodemus sylvaticus. NCBI lineage: Eukaryota > Metazoa > Chordata > Mammalia > Rodentia > Muridae > Apodemus > Apodemus sylvaticus. Next base: position 49,513,495 of record NC_067477.1, read on the forward strand.
TTTTGCCTCTGCCTAGAACTTACAACTCCTGGGGCGGACATATCAGAAGTGCCAGCAAGATAAAGAGGAGGGCACATCCCACAATACCGTGTAGTTAAGGTGACAAGGTAGAGTGGTCAGAGCCAGGGGGCACTGACCCCTCCCACAGAGAGCATGGGCTTTTTTTTTTCCCCATTCTGCCTTCTGGCCAATAGATTGAATTGGCAACATTTATTGATTCCCAATTGACATCACATCATACCGCTTTCTGGGGCTTCCGTCAGGGAAACCTCGATCTCATGTAGCTGTTGATGAGGCTTATTATTTGGTAGAAAGGAAACACTGGGTACAGGTGTCCCCTCCCCCTCCCCAATCAGACGACAAGGTTCACCCCCAAATTGGACTGGGCCTAGCTGTCTTTTCTTTAGTATCAAGTACACATTGTATGCGGCTTGTACAGATTGAGTAAATCAGAAGGCAGATAGATGGCACAGATGGTTGGATGTGTCGGGTCAGATCACAGCACGCCTGAGTGCAGGGTAAAGCTCGTTCTGACGGAAAACCCTGATATTATTTTCACAGATCTTCACAGTTCACTGGGGGGAAAAGGAGCAGAGGGGAAGGGGCGGGAAAAAGCCCTGCAACCATTTCTATCATTTCTGTGAGATTGCCAGCGCCTCAACAGAGCTGCTTTCTTCTGAAGAGCTCATTTTCTTGAAGTGCTACAGGGTAGGGGTAAAATAAGGACGATGAGGTAGTGAGAAGACACAAACCTCCTCTGCCTAGGAGCGACTTCTAAATTAACCCCAGGGACACATTTTAGTGAGAAACGTGGCATACGTGGCATCCGGGAGTCCTAGCCCTCTTGGGGGTGGGGGGGGGGGAAAGAGAGAATCTGTGGCAGAAAAAGGCCTGGGGCCTTGAGGACAAAGAAGGATCAAGAAGGACTTCAGGAAGTGTCCCCCCCTCCCCTGTCTTGGAAGAAAAAAAGTACCCTAGCTCGAGTTTGCGGGCCTTTTCCTCTTTTCCCACGGTGGCAGAATAGCTTCACCTCCATCCTGCATTCTTGTAAACCAGGCTGAGATTCTATCCGACCTACAAGTGGCCCCCAGGCCCACGGGCAGGTCTTCCTAGTACCTTCCTAGTACCTTTGGGCATGTCTTCCCTAGTACCTTTGCAAGCGCACAAAATTTAAAAGCCGCAGGTTGCCCGGGCAGGGGAGGCACAGACTGAGGTTTTTTTTTCCCCCCTTAACCTTTGTGAGCAAGTCATTTTAATTTTCCGAGTTGAGACGCCCCATCCGGGAAATGGTAATATTTATCCTATTGCCCACTTTTTGAACAGCTGCTCTATACGTATGAGATAAGAGGACACTTTGGCCTTTGCATGTTTGAAGTCCCAGCGGGAAGCCGGGCCTCTGGGCCCTGCTGACTGTGGGAAGGCACCCAGAAGGGACAGGCAGAGCTTGGCAGGTCACCCCGTGTGAGGGCCCTGGAGAAAAGGCTCTGGGGTCGGGGAATCAGATCCTCAGCCCTTCTTGGGGACTTAATTTAAATTTAGTAACTCAAACGAAATAAACGGGCCAAAGTCACCTTGGAATCGCCTGTTTGTTCACTGGATTCACTCAAAGAAAAACTGGAAGACAAGGGGGCCAATCCTATCCCGGGAAAGAGGGATGCTTCCCGGGTGGGGTGGGCTTCTTAGAAGTGACTTGGCTGTGGGTTAAAAAAAAAAAAAAAAAAAAAAAAAAAAAAAAAAAAAAGACTCCGCAGCCCTCACCCTACCTGACCTGAAAGCACCCAGTCTGCACTTGCCAGCAGAAAGCTCCAGCTTCCAGTTGACTTTTCTTAATTTTAAGAAAAGAAAGGTGTTTTAAAAAAACAAAACAACCCCCCCCCCAAAAAAAACCAAAACAAAAACAAAATCCCTGGGAGCGTTGTGACAGTTCTCTAGTGAAGCCCCTTTCACTTCCCATTCGTTATTTAGTTTAATTTTTTCAGCAAGCCTGTTGGGGTGCCTTCTACCCCACGCTTTATAGGGAGACCCACAAAACATTCAGTTCTTCAGTTCAGTTCGGGCCAAGAATCTAGAGATGCTGATTTTGCTGTCAGTTTTAGTTTGAGGGCGGGATGTTCAGGAAAATGTGTAGAGGTGATGCCCAAGGGCAGATTATAACTGTTCAGATTTAGATATGACTCCTTTCCCCAGCGTAGATCTTTGGAATTCAGTCTTTTGTGCACACAGGGCTTGTCAGGGTTCTGCACTTACCGGGTTGTTTATTGTTTTGTTTTGTTTATTGTTTCCTTGCTGGGGCAGAGAGGCACACAGATGCTCACGGGAGCTCACACTAATAGGGAACACAGTGCTTGGAAGTCAACACACTTTTACTGAGTTCCAGTCTTAGCTTTGTATTGCCTGCCTCTAACTGTTCCTAACTGCAATGGCTGAAAAATAATGGTGTGTTCCCCCAACCTCACCACACTTTGAATAGTCAGAGGCTTTAAGAATGTGGTAATTGAATCTAACTGAATTCCTCACTAAAGGCGGTTTTTTGCTGCATGTGAGTCACAGGCTGGAGGACAATGAGACCCCAGTCTTTTGTGTGTCCATTTGGACTTTTGGAGATTTTTATCTTCTTTTTCCCTTTCAAAGCCTGATGTTGACAAAAACAAAAACAAACAAAAACAAAAAAACCTGCTCTTTTGTTTATTTTTGTTTTTTAATCTTTCATATCTCTAAATTTTTATTAAAAGTAATTATTCAAAATATCTCATCTACAGCAAAAATAACCTAGAATGTGTCAAAAGGTATTTTGTAGTCTTTGAAAGGGCAGGATGAAAATTTCATAACTTTCATTTAGTCCTTAACATTCAGAATTAGAGAAGAGACTGTCCACAGAGAAGTGTGTGTCTGTTGATGTCTTTGCTGGTCCCGATCTTCAGATTATGGAGTTGAATTCTAGATCTTAAAAATATATATTAACTGTCCTAAAACAAAACACCTTCCAAGGTAGGTTGCAGGCATTTCTTCTGTAAGGATTCCTCGTAACAAATAGCAAAGAGGACCCTTTATCACCTCCAGAGGAAAAACAGATGCTGCCTTGCCGACTCTTTGAGTTCTCATCTGTGGCTGGTTCAGGATCTTTGCATGAGAATTTGAATTTAAGCAGAAGAGTATATTGTTAGTTCTAGTTCTCATCATAGAGTATTTTAGACACATGTCTTTCTCCTGCTTTTTTAAGGCAAGTCTCAAAGTGGACATGGCTAACCACACAATTTCATTGCTTATTGAAGGCTATACATCAAATTGAATGGAAGGATTAGTGCTTAGCTATTTGACTACTTTATAATTTATAAACACATTATTGTCAGTAATAAAACATTGGTTGATTGACTAAAAGAATAATAATAATTTATAGTTCTCAATCTGGAACATATTTGCTCTTCCCCCTTTATAATTTAACACTAGAATTTAACATTTTCCCCATTATTATTAGCATTATATTTTTTTCCTCACCATTTTCAAATCCTAGATCAAAATATTTTTAAAAAATACTCATAATGTGAATGCGGGGAGATTCGTTGGATAAAGGTTCTTGCCACAGAGCCTGACAACCTGACAACAGTCCGGAGACCCCAATAGTGAAAGGAATGGAACAGCTCCTACATGTTGTCCTCTGACCTTTGAACACATGCTACATGCATGTCATTAATAAACATATACATGCATGTCATTAATAAATATCTTACCTTTTCTGAATTATCTCCTTGGTTAGTAGTAAACACTTTTTAAAAATTGCATTATAAAAAATATACTTGTATGACATCTTACCTCCTAAGTAGCCACTCTCAGCTGAAAGAAATTTTACCCTTTCCTTCCACCACTTCCAGGACACATTTGGCAGTATCCAAAGACATTTGGATTGCCAAAATTGCCATCTAGTGACTGAGCCAGAAGTGCTAACATCTTAACATTGGAACAGAAGAATCCATGACAATAAATAACAATAACATTGCTGTTAAGAACTCCAGCATCAAGGGTTTTGAAAATAAACAAAGATGGTGTGAAGCTTTGCTAAAATTCTGTTTACTATGGGGGCAAATTGTTTGCAAAGGAATCAGTACAAGTCCCCCCTGGATTTATCTATTTTATTTATGCATATGAATGTTTTGCCTATGTGAATGTTTGTGCACCAAATTTGTGCCTGGGGTCTGAAGAGGTCAGAAGAGGATGTTGGATCCCCTGGAACTGGGGTTACAGATGGTTATGAGCCACCACGTGGGTGCTGGAAGTTGAACCTGGGTCCTCTTCAGGAGCAACAAGTGTTCTTACTCCCTTCTTCCAGCCCTGGAATCAGTATACTTTTCATTTTGTTTGTAGGCCACATTAATAAAATCAGTTTGTAGGACCTATTTTTTCCTTAAAATTTACTTTAATTGTTGTCTGTAGTCATATTTATTCACTAAACCCCCTGTGGTCAGAATGGGTTTTTCTTTCTGACATGGTGGTATCTATGGCCTTTGAGTAACTGGTAGGACAGAGAGAGGTAGGTCTCTTTCCATTTTACAAAAAAAACCAAAGGTTACCCACATTTCATATCTAATTAGTGGCAGACAGAGGAATACAACACACTCAGATTTCTAACCATTGCATGCCTTGCTTTTTCTACTCAAAGGAATTGGTTTAATTTTAAGGGGGGGATCTGAACCACACACAGGTATTAACTGACCCTCCATTTGTAAAGGTCTGCACTGTTTTGCGCAGCTGTGACTTCAGTATCTGAAGCCCTCTAGTTGAAAGAGCATAAGTAAATTTAAACTGTCTTGGGTGTGACCCTTGCAACGCCCACAAAGACTCCCTGAATCAAAATGTGGCTTTGGGACTCCATTGTCTTCTTCGGAGACTGGAAACTGCTGGAGTCTGGGCTAGCATTATTGAAGAGCCTTCCCTGAGTCCGCATACTGTCCACTTACAGGAAGGGTGAACTGAACGCAGCCTCAGGGGACAAGAGATTGGACTTGAGGTGTTGTAAGGCTGGGTTTAAGTGAAAAAAAAAAAACAAAAAAACCTCTGAACTCTTTTGTCAGGTCTTTCAAAAGAATAACAGTGATGCACACAAGCATTTCTGTAATTAACAAGCTGTCAACATTTTCTATTGCATTTACAGAAGTCGATTACAGACCTCAGAATTGTGATAAATGTTTCTTTAGGTCTGAAATGTTAGCCTTCATCTTCTTTTCAGCCTAGGGGCAATTTTTGAAACCAATTTTGTTTCAATCATTTTGGATCAGTTGTGCAGTAATTTTGGAAGTGCAGATGCTCCAGGCCCACCTATTGAAATAAAGATTTTTAAATGGAAACACAGAGAGGAGGCTGCTTAGGCCCCAGTAGGACCAGCTGCAAAGCTCTGGCAGGGAATTATATAGGCAGACAGGGGAAACAGAATTGCAAAAAAAAATTAAAGTATGGAGAAATGTGTGTGTGTTTCTTTAACAGCAGATTCCCCAACCCCCCATGGTCCTTTAGACTGCAAGATTTTAAACCCTCTTTTTTTTCTGTTTTGAAAAAAAATCATAAAAAATTTATTAAAACTGTTATTAACACTGGAGTTGAACTAAGTTTAATAAATTTAAATATTTATTTTTATTCTTCCTTTTGTAAATTTTCTCTTATATCTGTTCTATTTCTTCACATTTTTTTGACTTGTATCAATCCTTTGTGTGTGTGTTATCTTATTTATCAATGAGTGCTAGTGATTATCTTTCAGTAGTATAATAATACCTTGCTTTCTTTTCCACTCCATCTGATCCTGTGGCTCCTTCCATCCGTCCCCCAGTCTCCATTGCTAAGAACCTCCTCAGTAGACTAACATTGTGAGGTAGACAGAAACAAATGCTCATTCCCTTAAAGACGAGAGGAAGGGGAGGGCCTCGGAGCCGAGGAATAGAGTCAGTGTGCCGACACTTTCGGGTAGTGACGCGCTCTCGCACTCACACTAACTTGTACAGGAGCCATGAAGAGGTAGATGCAGGAACTTCGGATACTTTACGTCTCTGCCAGTGCACTAGCCACAGTTCTTGTGGCCCCAGTTTTCTTATCTAACATATAAAGTAATCCTTAGACAGGAACTGCAAAGGTTAAATGAGATAGGAATGACTATCCTTTGCACAGTGCCTGACATCATACATTTCAACCAGAATTAGTTCCCATTTTGTGACCAAACCATTGACTTAGTGTAGCAATTAGGCCTTCAGTATTGTGTCTGTGGTGCCTCACTTTCCATTTGGTACTTGACTTCGCTGTTCTTTGCTGTTGTCTTTGGATCCCTGGAAACTTTCTTTTTATATATATATATATATATACATATATATATATATATATATATAATTTGTGATATATATATATAATTTGTGTGTGTATATATATAATTTATATATATATAATTTGTATATATATATATATATATATATATATAATTTGTGTATGAGGACTTTGCCTACATGTAGTGTGTGCACCACACACAAGCCTGGCACCTACAGAACTTTAGAAGTGGGTGTTGGGGCCCCTGGAATTGAAGTTGCAGACGGTTTTGAACCACTGCATTGTGAATTGATCCAGGTCCTCAGCAACAAATACTCTTAACCACTGAGCCATCTTTCAGATTCTAATAACCTTCAGAGCAATAGCCTCCTCTGAGGTAAGCATTCCTATTCTCTGCTGTGGTAAGCTAGATGCTTCTCATGCTGTTTCCTGTGGCTGATGGAACAGTGTGCCTCAAAGCTGCGTGCCACTAAAACTTGGAAATGTATTCTCTCTCTGGTCTGGAGGCCGCACGTGATCACAGTGTTGGCAGAGCTCTTTCTAGCGCCCCAGGGAGGAATGCCTCATCCTATTCTAGGCTACAGGCATTTCATGTTTGGAAGCTGTTTCTCTCTACTCTGTGTTCTGATCTCTATATCAGTCATCCGTGTGTGTGTGTGTGTGTGTGTGTGTGTGTGTGTGCATGTGTGATGTGTGTATATTGTGTTAGTAATGTGTTAATGGTGTGTGTGTGTGTGATGTATGTATATTGTGTTAGTAGTGTGTTAATGGTGTGTATGTGTGTGTGATGTGTGTATATTGTGTTAGTAATGTGTTAATGGTGTGTGTGATGTGTGTATATTGTGTTAGTAGTGTGTTAATGGTGTGTGTATGATGTGTGTATATTGTGTTTGTGGTGTGTTCATGGTGTGTGTGAGATGTGTGTATATTGTGTTAGTAATGTGTTAATAGTGTGTGAGTGTGTGTGATGTGTGTATATTGTGTTAGTAGTGTGTTAATGGTGTGTATGTGTGTGTGATGTGTGTATATTGTGTTAGTGGTGTGTTAATGGTGTGTGTGATGTGTGTATATTGTGTTAGTAGTGTGTTAATGGTGTGTGTGTGATGTGTGTATATTGTGTTTGTGGTGTGTTCATGGTGTGTGTGTGATGTGTGTATATTGTGTTAGTAGTGTGTTAATGGTGTGTGTGTGTGAGATGTGTGTATATTGTGTTTGTAGTGTGTTCATGGTGTGTGTGTGTATGTGATATGTGTATATTGTGTTAGTAATGTGTTAATGGTGTGTGTATGTGTGTGTGTGATGTGTGTATATTGTGTTAGTAATGTGTTAATGGTGTGTGTCTGTGTATCTTTTATAACGATAAAGAAGATTCTACTAGGGACCATCTGTGTAATCTAGGGTGTTTCTCCTTATAAGATCTTTAACTTGATCACTTGTCTTACCACATAAAGTCAGGTTCACAGACTCCAGGGGTGAGAAGGTGAATTTATCTTTGGCAACCTTCTTCTCTCCAGCAGATACACCCAAGTACCTGACCTGCATGCCGGTCTCAGATGTTTTGGAAGTAAATGGAAAGAATAGAATATTACAATTGATTGATTGAGAAATAGAAAAAAGTATTTTGGCTATGTTATTTTAAAAATGAATTATTTAATTTTATTTCAAATTATTCCATATGAAGATTGGGAAGAGCCCAATCAAAGATGAATTTTCACTAATTTCTTCATTTCATTTGAAATTGTGGATTTTCCATAGGAGAATAACTGATATGAAAAAACCAAAGTATTAGATTTATGTCATGGGATTAAATAAATGAGAGGAGATTCTGCCTCTCTTTGCATTTTCTATTCAAATGTAGACTCTTTAAGTACAATGCCCTTATAAGAAGAAATCTGCTGGTTATTTGTACTTTATTTCAGAAAGTTGTAATAGAACTTTTATTTTTTTTAAATGATAATATATGTAATTGGTCTGTTAATAAATCACCAAGGCTCAGAAGAATCTTGGGACAGAATTTTGAGTTAGTTCTTCAATACAATTTACATAATTTAATATAGAGCAGTGAGCTACTGCATTGGGTTTAGCAAAATCTCCCCTTAGCTGTGAGTCCATTATCCAGTCGTTCCTTTCCTTTCTTATTAGACGAGTCTAAACTATTATTCAAGCAAAAACTCTTCTATTACGACCTCGCCTTAAGACAGGTGGTGGTGCACACATTTAATCCTGGCACTTGGACTGCAGAGGCGAGCAGATCTCTGAGCTCTGGTGGCAGAGACGTCTGCTGGGGCACTTGGAGCAGCTGCTAAGGCTGTCCGTGCACAGCCACTGCATTTGTTCCGTGGTCTCCATCCTTCTCACAGTCACCTTGTACTAGTAACTCTTCACTAAGCCGTCTCTTCAGGCCCATCCCTTCTACAAATTCTTAACCCAACATACCACATAGCCGACTCTGGGAGAGGCTCTGCTTCCTTCTGAAACACCACCCAGGCCAGGCCTCCATCACCAACACTGCTCTCAACACTCTGGTCTTCTAAGCTCTCTGAGAACAGCCTGTTTAGGTCTGACCCACGATCATGAGCATCTTGAGGAGAAAAGGGCTTGTTTCATCTCACAGCTTACAATTCAACATGCACTTCAATGGAGCAATAGTGACATCAACCCACCCACAAAACTTTCGACCCAAAATTTATCCTGTCTACAAGAAATGCAGGCATGGGGGACAGAGCAGAGATTGAGGGAATGGCCAACCAATAGCGCGACCCACCCCATAGACAAGCGCCGATCCCTAACACTATTAATGATACTCTGGTATGCTTACAGACAGGAGCCTAGTATGGTTGTCCTCTGAAAGGCTCTACCCAGCAGCTAACTCAGAGAGATGCAGTCACCCACAGCCAAACAGTGGATTAAGCTTGGGGACTCTTATGGAACAGGAGGAAAGATTGAGGCCCTAAAGAGGGATAGGAACTCCACAGGAAGACCAACAGAGTCAACTAACCCAGACCCTTGGAGCTCCCAGAGTCTGAACCACCAAACAAAGAACATACAAAGATGGACCTAGGCCTCCATGCGCATATGCTGTAAATGTGCAGCTTGATCTTCATGTGGGTCCTGAACGGCTGGAGCAGGGGCTAGCCCAAAAGCTGTTGCCTGTATGTGGGATATGTTCTTTTAGCTGGGCTGCCTTGTCTGGACTCAGTGGGAGAGGAAGGAAGGAAGTGCCTAGTCTCACAGAGGTTTGAAGTGCTTGTGGAGAATAGCCAGGCAGACCTCCACTCACTCAGAGAAGGGGAGAGAGGATGGGGGAAGGATTGTGGGAGGGGGTGACTGAGAGAGAGGCAGTGAGTGGGATGTAAAATGAGTAAGTTAATAATGATGATGATGATGATGATGATGATGATGATGATATAATCCCTCACATTCATGCCCACAGGCCAGTCCAATATAGAATAAAGACAAAGCCCATTTTTAGGTTATTCTAGGTGGCATCTAGTTGACAATTAAAGTTGATTATTATGCTGAGATTTAGAATATCATTTAATATGATACAAGTAAGTAGAGAGATCTGAGAAGAAACAGGCTGATACCTAACCATAAACAAAAGCACTTGAACAGTGAAAGGATGAGATGGATTAGGTTGACATTAAGTGGTGTTTCCCTGAGATGGGTTAGGTTGACATTAAGTGGTGTTTCCCTGAAAAAAAAATCGTTCTGTTCCAGAGACAGGGACTCAAGTAAACAAACAAAGAAATAGTTTTGTTTTAATATCTAAATGCAAATTCTATCATACATACAAAAATCTTGGCACATTTTAAACCTGTTTTCCCCCCGTTAGCCTAACTTCAAGTCATGTAAATAAACTAGTCTTAGCAGGTCACATCATTAAATCTGCTATGCCTATGTTTCCTGTAAGAACAAGTCTTAGGAGAGTTGTGGGGCGTTTCTTCCCTTGGAAATGCTTGTAAATTGAATTGAGATTGAAGCCATTATGATAAACTATTTTAAAGCTGTCACTTATTTATAATGGCTACCAAAGTGGTGCCTGGTGTTGGGAGTTTGGAGAAACTGGCTTGTTCTTGAGGAGTTTATACAACAGTGGAAGACAGGAAATGTATGTAACAGTTATTCAAATACTTGAAACTTAGGTAATAGTTATACAAATAATTGAAACTGTGGTAATGACCATGAAGGATAAGGGCATGGTCTCAGAGCTTACTTACGCATGTGAGTTTACTTGTATGTATGAGTTTGTATCTGTATGTACACCTTCATGCCAGAAGGAGGCATCCCATTACAGATGGTTGTGAGCATAATATGGTTGCTGAGAATTGAACTCAGGACCTCTGGAAAAGCAGCTAATGTTCTTAACCACTGAGCCATCTCTTCAGCCCCTAAACCACAAGTTTATAATGCTATGATTGTAATACTTTAGCTAAGAGTTGGAGGTTGTGCGGATTATTCAGTGGAGAAAGATGGAGACTCCTAAGCTGAGGAGTTAACTAGAGACTGGATCAGTGGTGGAAGAGTGTGTTAAGAGCTGAAAGATTTGTAATACAGATGCATTGCAAAAAGACAAATGGATGGGCTGAACATGTGCCAAGATGCTGTGGAGAGATCAGATCACACAAGGACTAATGCATACATGTTCAATGGATTTAGTGACTGCTCGCTAGTTTTATGTCAGCTTGACACAAACTATAATATCTGAGAAGAGGGAACTCAGTTGAGAACGTACCTCCAGGAGATCAGGCTGTAAGCAGGCAAGACTTTAGGACATTTTCTTAATTAGTGACTGATGGGTAAGGGCCCAGCCCATTGTGGGTTGTCACTCCTGGGCTGGTGGTTCTGTGTTCTATACGAATGCAGGTTGAGCAAGCCAATAAGCAGCATCCCTCCATGGCTTCTGCATCAGCTCCTGCCTCCAAGTTCCTGTTTGAGTTCCTGCCTCAGCTTCCTTCAATTGACTGTTGTCTTGACTTGTTGTGGCCAGACTTACCATCCAAGGCAACTTTTTTTTTTTTGTTTTGTTTTGTTTGTTTTTTTTTGTTTTTTTTGGATTTGGTTTTTTTGAGACAGGGTTTCTCTGTGTAACCCTGGGTAACCCTGGCTGTCCTGGAGCTCACTCTGTAGACCAGGCTGGCCTCCGGAACTCAGAAATCTGCCTGCCTCTGCCTCCCAGAGTGCTGGGATTACAGGCGTGTGCCACCACCGCCCGGCTCCAAGGCAACTTTTATAAAGGACAACATTTACCTGGGGCTGGCTTACAAGTTCAGAGGTTCAGTTCATTATTATCAAGGTGGGAGGATGGTAGTATTCAGGCAGACATGGGGCTGGAGGAGTTGAGAGTTTTACATCTTCATCTAAAGGCAGACAGGAAAAGACTGGCTTCTAGGCAGCTAGGATGAGGGTCTTAAAGTCCATGCCCACAATGACACACTTTCTCCAACAAGGCTACATCTCCTAATGGAGCCACTCCCTGGGCCAAGCAGATTCAAACCACCACAGCTGTGATTGAGACATGTAAGTCAAATAAGCCATTCCTTCTCCAAGTTACTTTTGGTCATGGTGTTTTATCACAGTAATAGAAACCCTAAGACAGTGATAGAAAGTCATTTTATGTTTGTCAAGAACAAAGTTTATGTTGCAATGGAATTGGAAGGTAGATTTGAGTTTGTTGAGAAATAAGCCAGGAGACAGACAATGGGAACTTGAACTACTGTTTAGAAATGTGTTGGCTAGAGGCCGAGTAAATTGACTGTGGAGAAAGACTCTCCAGAAATCAATTTGAACAGCACTTTGTGTAGAAAACTATCTTTCAGGGGTGCTAAGGACAAAGAGAAAAGTCTCAGTTTTAGTGCAGCATGATGAAAAAGTAAAAAAGGAAAGAATAGCTGATTTATCCCTTCTGTAATGTCAAGATAGGGTGCATGGAGAGAGACTGTGTTGCTGGAGAGTGGGAGGTGGGAGGTAGAGTCATGAACCAGGTCAAGCAGAAAGCCCAGCACTGAGCTGTCCTGCAGCACTTGTCTCAGACCAGAGCCTTACAAATGGAGCCTCCAGGGCCCTGAGAGACTTATGACCAAAACCAGGCTACACACAGAGACTCCATCAACTGGTTGATACTTTAGGAAAGTCAGTGCAGGACATTATCTTGGAATCCACCACCAGGCTGGTAAATGCAGCATCTGGAAGATTCAGTGAGCCTTGGTCCCAGGCTAGATACTCATGATGGAGCCTGGGACCTGTCCGGTTCCAAAAATCACTTCTACAATGGTCAGGAAGATGATCTGTCTACTGAATACATTTAAATACATTTGATTACACATGCATGGGACAGGTGATGGTGGTGTTAGTGAAACTCAAGTGTGTGTGTGTGTATGTGTGCATGTGTGTTTGATAGTAACTAAGCTATGCACAAATGTGAATTTAAATGCAAGTAAATTGGTTTTTATATCACAGTAAGGTGATGCTTCTAGATATCTGCAATACAAACTGTAACAAAAAACCAAATAATATGATCTAAAAATATGTCAAGGACCTATGTAGGCATTTTGTTTTAAAAAGATATTTAATCATAATAGGTACATGGAAACAATGTCTAGCATTACTAATTATCAAGTAAATGAAGTCAAACCCATGAGATATTTATTGCCTCACATCTATTCAAATAGCTATGATTTTAAAAGGAAAGGTAATGGGTGCTGGTGATGATGTTTAGAAGATGCAGCATTATACACTATTGATGAAAATATTAATTAGTATAGCCATCATAGAAAATAATAATAAGATTCCTCAAAGATGTTGAAAGAGAGGAGCCTGCTGTGATTATACATGCCTGCAGTCTCAGTGCTGCAGAGGCTAAGGCTAAAGGATCTCATTCTAGATCAGTCTATTCTGCTAGCAAAACCTTGTTACATACATACATACATACATACATACATACATACATGCAGGCATGCATGCTGCACGAATACATGTATGCATAATACACATGTGCACACATACATACATGCACCATACATACATACATAAACACATACATACTTGAATACATACATGTGTGCACCATACATACATACACACATACATGCATACATATATGCATGGATAAATGCATGAATAAATAAGGGTGAACAGAATCCAGTGACCCTATTTCTGAGTATATATCATATAGCAAGGAGGTATCTGCATTCCCACAGTCACCACTGCATTGTCACAACAGCCAAATGTGTGGCATCAACCTAAGTCCACTGACTAAAGACAGGATAAAGTAAATGTAATATATGCATAACAAACAATATAGTGTTATTTAGTTTTGAAAAGGAGAAAGTCCTGTTACTTGTGACAATGTGCACGAAGCTGAAGGATTTTTTGAAAAGCAAATATACTAGGCACAGAAAGACAGACATTGCATGATCTCACTTGTCTGTAAATATATAAACGTTTCGCAGTAAGGGAAATGTAAATCAAAACAACTTTGAGATGCCACCTTGCCCCAGTCAGAATGGCAAAGATCAACAAAACAATCAATAATAAATGTGGGGGGCAGGGATGCCAGGAGCCCCAGTTACTGTTGGCAGGACTGCAAAACGGTGCAACCTGATGGGAATCTGTGAAAAGAATTCTCAAAACAGTAGAGAGAAATCTACCATATGGATCAGCTGTCCCACTCCTTGGCATATGCTCTAAGGACTCAACATTCTGCTCCACCGATACTCCCTCAGCCATGTTCACTGCTGCCCTCTTCCCATAGCTAGGAAATGGATGATTGAAATGTCCTTCTACTGATGAATGACAAAGGAACATGTAGTTCACACACATACACTATGGAATACTACTCAGCTGTAAAGAAAAATGAAATTATAAGCTTTGTAGGGAAATGGATAGAACTAGAAAAGGTCAGATTGAGTGAGGTAACCCAGAAAGATAAATGTCACCATTCTCTCTCCTTGGAAGTTCCTAGCTCCAAATGTTCAGGTGTAAATACAGAGCCTGAAGTAACTGCAGCCACCAGGAAAGTATGACAGGACCACTGCCAGAATGGGGGCGGGGCCGGTGGTCTGGGGTCAATAGGGAAGGGAATGGTAGGATGCAAAGGATCTGATTAGGAAAACAGAAAAAGAGAGCCCCTTTAGGGAGAGAAAGTACAGAAGTAGGGCATGGGGTAAAATCACAGTAAGGATGCTTCAAAAGGCACAAGGAATCATGTTAACTATCCACCCGAGAAAAGTCCTGCAGTACACGCAATTTTGTGTAGATGTGCATAAAAATGGTTTTTGTTTTGTTTTGTTTGTTTGTTTCTCCAGACAGGGTTTCTCTGTGTAGCCCTGGCTGTCCTAGAACTCACTCTGTAGACCAGGCTGGCCTCAAACTCAGAAATCCACCTGCCTCTGCCTCCCGAATGCTGAGATTAAAGGTGTGTGCCACGATGCCTGGCCCTACCTATATAGTTTTAATGAACCTTTCTCGTGTAGGGTGACAGTGGTTCCTCCAAGAGTCAAAGACCAGCCCCCTCCCCCTGCCACAAAAAAAGCCCAAATACCAGACACAAGAAGCCCACTTTTGAGTTGTGGGCCAGGACTGTCCCAAGAAATTTTCAAAACATAGCCTATTGTCATTGTCCTTGGTTGTCCCACAGAGGTAGAACATAAGCCCCTATTGTTGAAGACACCAGGCACTTCAGAATCAGGGTTCAGGGAACTCTGGGTTGCAGCTAACCTGATGACTCCTCCTGAGGGTGGGCTAGCTTTCATCATACCAGAATGTTCTGTGCAAGCCTTAAAAGGAGGGGGGCAACCAACAGTACTACCTAGCTATGACAACGATGTAACTTCACTTTTTTAAAATCCTATTTCTAATGAGGGTTCTTAAATCCTTTAACCTCCATTGTAGCCCATCACCCACCAGAGGTAGTAGAAAAGAAAGGATATGAGGGAAGTGCACCTTTTAAGAAAGGTTCTTTGGAGCAATTCCTGTCTGTGTTGTCTGAAAATCAGGTCACAGGTTAGCAGGCAGTGGCAGTTTGATCCACTCGCAAATGCACCTTCGAGGATACACCAGCAGTCCAGTTCCATAGAGTTGGATTAGTAACAGTAGTGACAGGACCTAGCAGAGACAGCTAGGCCTCAGCCTCAGAGGCCAGGAGGGCCCAAGAGGAACACCAGGAGAAGTTGTCAGCCATGCCTCTCTCAGGGAAGCAAAGATCAGGGAAGACATGAGACCCACAAGCATAGCACAGCTAGCTGTACCAGCAAGCCAAGCTCTGTCACTGCCATTCTGAGGAGTCCTATTTACACCCTGCAAACACCAATTGTCCTCCATGGGCCTCGCCTCAACACAGGTCTTGCCTCAGCATGTGCATCCAATCAGCCCGAGTCTGCAGAAGCAGATGCAGCAACAAACTGCAGCACACCACCAGAAGTTTTTTGGTGGGTTTGCTGCTATGGAGTCTAGACAAATGGAGTTCAACTACTCAGTGTAAGACGGACCAATACATGCATGTCATTAGCAAACAATCCTTTATCACATATCCTTTCAAATGCTTGCTTTAGCAGAACAACTCTCCTGTGTCTGCTTCAACCAAATGTTCCTTCATGAGTCTGCCTTAGTTTATCACCTGTGTCCACTTTAGCTAAATGTTCCTTCATTTGTTTGCCCCAGTAAAACACTATCCAACCAACTTTCCAAAGAACCCTTAAGTTTCCACCTCACACCTACGAACCACATCAGTGAACATCTCAGCACATAACCCTAAAGGTACAGCAGTGGCAAACTTAGCAGTAACCACCAGCTCTCTAATCAGACTTAAGACCTGGTCAACGCTGGGGGCTGGGGATATGCCTCAGCAATTAAGAGCACTGGCTGCTGCTCTTCCAGAGGTCCTGAGTTCAGTTCCCAGCAACCATACGGTGGCTCATAGCCATCTATAATAGGATCAATACCCTCTTTTGGAATGCAGTTGTACATGCAGACATTTCACTCATATACCTAAAATAAATAAATGATCTTTAAAAAAAAAAAACCCTCAACTCTACAAGAAGCAAACCATGTCTGGTACTGGAAACCCAGCTAACTACTAACTGCCAGTGAAGTCATAGGCATTGGAGGGGAACCTACAACCACACTTTTACCAAGCCAGCATAATTGCTAACAGCAATCTAACAATCTAAATATTCGTCCTTATGCCCACAGACAAGTATAGTCTTTACTCATCATCAAGGAAACTTCTCTTTGTAACAGAGACCACTACAGAAACCACAGCCAGTCAGTCCCAGTGCATACACATGTACGAAACACGTCTATATCCAAGGCTTAGAGAACATTGTGGAAGAGGGGGCAGAAAGACCGTAAGATCCAGAGACATGGGGCATTTGCTATGAGACTCTGTCTCTTAATAACGACTGCCCAAGCATGAGTCAAACAAGATGCCACCAAGAGACATGCCTAAGCAGACCAAGGGTGGTGGTTGGCAGCAACGGAGGCTGCTACAACTAAGGGATGCTGAGAGCGGGAGGAATAGTCTTCCCCAAATAGGAGCACACCACTTGGGTATCCAATACGAACTCATCGGCCCAGAAAACATACAAGTGATATTATATACATATACATATGCAATAACAATGAATGGGGGTCATGAATTTGAAAGAGAGCAAGGAGCTGGATATGGGAGGGTTGGAGGGGAAGAAAAGGAAGGAGCAATGATTATATTATAATCTCAAAAAGTGTTTTAAGAAGTTGCAATCGTAGAAGTAGAGGGCAGTTCAGAGGTGACTGAGGATTAGGAGAGATAGGAGATCGAGGTGGGGGCGTTTAAATCAGAGGGCATGTAATTTCAGCTAGGCAGGATGAATAAATTCTGGAAAACGGGTGTGTACCATGGTGACTATAGTCAGTACTGTATTTTGTACTTGACATCTGATAAGAGAGTAGGTCTTAAATGACCTCACCATCCACACAAATGATAATTGTGTGAGGTGGTGGATGTGCAACATACATTGATTTATTTTCAGTATTTTCTAATTATTATGGCTTGTGTATACTTTAGATGGCTTCCCTCAAGGCTTCCTGTGTTGGAATTTAATCCCCATTTTGAGATATTAAGGTGGTAGGCATTTAACCTGACTCTAGTGTTCAAAAGTGGGGACTTTGGGATGAGATTAGAATTAGATATGGTCACTAGAATGAGACCTTCATGACTGAATGCTGATCGATTGTAAAATGAAGATGAGGGGCCAGAAGAGACACAGTATACATGGTTGATTGATATCTTGTGGTGTGATGCCTTGCACTGCATTGGGACTTTACTGTTGAGAGAAACCAGATGTGGCCCCTTAGTCTTGGGCCTCAGGAAGAATGAGCCAAAATAAACCTCATTAAAACAAAGTTACTAGTCTGTAGTATTGTGTTATTAGCAACATACAGCGAATACACTAATATCTTCAAGATTATGTTATACTCTGCAAATGTATACTCATGAAGTATGAGCCAAAACAAACTTCATTTAAACAAAGTTACTAGTCTGTAGTATTGTGGTTTTTAGCAATAGACAGAGAATACATTAATACATTCAAGTTTCTATGTTAGCCACTGTGAATATATACTAATTTATTTGTAAGTTATACTTCTGTAAACCTGGAAACATAGATTCTCACATATGCAGAAAAAAGAATAAAATTTCTAAATTCTTGTATCATCAAAACTTATTAGCCTTGATGGCTTGGTATCATTAATAACAATGAGTGATATAACATGTTATAATAAAATTGATTATGTGCATGTGTATGTAATTTGAGATATTTGAGGAAAATGCTGGATGCTTGTTTTTTAAATTGAATTAATTTATGACACTTGTTGAGATGAATTAGGATGAAAATAGACCCACTTCCATTAGAAACATAAAACTGAGAAATGGTGTAGCTCAGTGAGTTCAGTCTCCATTACTAGCAGGTTAAAAATAAAAATAGACTCAATTTAGGGAATTCTCTATTATTTTTCTTCTGTATGTTCGCGTTGGATACACAGAGATCGTTTTTCTTGTGTTAACGTTAATATCCATGTTACTGCTGATTTTCAAAACATTTTGTTAGCGAGGCCTGGGCAGTGCTTGAACACCAGCCTTAAGAAAGCCATAATTTCCTTTCGGCACTGCTTTCGCATCCAGCACCCATTTTGAGATTTTTGAAGGCTTCACCTGGGAAAGGCTTCATTACAACAACCCAGTGCGCCCTGTCAACACGATCTCGCGAGATCTGTGGCTGAGCACGTGGTGGTGCGCGGGGTCTCCCAGGGCCGGGGCCAAAGGGCTCAGACTCTTAAAGCTCAGCCGGTCAGGTGGCCTTCCCAGAAGCCCGCGCTGGGGACCCCGGGGAGAGCGTGCACCGCCGACGTCCGGGGATCCGGAGGGACCTGTTCGGTGGGCCAGGCGCGGAGGGGACGCTGGTGGAAGAGCGGTCTGCGGAGAGGGCGGCGGGCGGGTCTGAGGAGGCGGAGGCGGTGTCGCTCCCACAGAGCCACGTGCCAGGGCCGAGGGACCAGGGCCTCCACAGAGGGGAGCGTCTGCCGGAAGGAGGGAGTGAATTCCCGCCTCGGATGCAGGACAGGAGCCAGGATGCGAAACCAGCGTCGGGCGGGCGGGTCTAGGACTGATCTGTGGAAAACCTTACAAACCAAAAGAAAGCAAACACATGGTGGTCAATTCAAACGCGTCAGATCGCGCCATTTCTCTAGGGTCCCGTCCACGGAGGACTTTTAAGAATTCCCCTACAGTTGACACGGACGTTTTGGAATATATCGTAAGAAATCTTAGTCATTCAAGAACTCCCTGCAGTACCCTATACAAACAGTCACGAAGGAAAACTTCCAGAATTTTCCGCCATGCAGAACCCTTTGAGAGGCCACCCAGTTGTTTCTCTGGGCTCTGGAAGCGCTGGCTGGGAATCCAGCAGATAATTGGAAGAGACTCCCTTCTCCCCACGGCTTAATCCACCTACCACTATTTTCCTTTTAGGAATGCTATATTTGAAAGGTTTTTACTTTATATTTGTATGGCTTCTGAAATTTTTATTATTTTGCAGTGTCCAAGATGAATGATAACCTGTTTGCCAGTTTGGACAGGCTTTTGTTAGAATTTGGTAGGTATAAAATGAAAACAAAGAAGAAATAGTAATTTGTATTAACACTTGACATTTAACCATGAAGGAAACTCACAAATGTTTATTTTAGTTTTCCAGTATGAGCAAGACATAAGTAATAAAGAAGATACGATTCAAAGAATTAATAGTAAGTAGTTATGCATGAAATAAATGTTTTAGTATTTTAGCTTTATTTTATATAGCAAGATGTATAATTACATTGATTAGGGGAACTTAGGGGTTGTTTGTG
The DNA here is from genome assembly GCF_947179515.1 of Apodemus sylvaticus. Classification (NCBI taxonomy): domain Eukaryota; kingdom Metazoa; phylum Chordata; class Mammalia; order Rodentia; family Muridae; genus Apodemus; species Apodemus sylvaticus. Next base: position 49,533,175 of record NC_067477.1, read on the forward strand.
TATGAGAGGGAGACATTTCTTTTGAGTAACAATGAGCTATTTATTTTAGGAGTGAATAGTTGAAACAGTGCTGCAACAATGTTTGTATTCAACATCATTTTGTAAAGAATTTCTCAGAAATAATCCCTTATATATAGCTCAAAGACCTTTTTTTCCCTTTCAAGTAAGAGTCATTTCAAATATTGGAATTTTTTTCTAGAAATAATAAAAATCAGAGGTTGGCAAGTGGCACATTTTCAGGAAGAATGATTATGAAAAATAATAAGTAAAATAGTAGGGTAAATTAAATTAAAATGGTTTGGTTCTAATTTTAGTTTTGAAAACAGAACTGTTAACTTTTTAGTGTTCTCAGTGTTCTTTAGTATTCTAAAAACCGTTATTCTTCTGAAATAAAAAAGAAGATAGTATATTAATAAATTATTTCAGAGCTGGAGAGATGGTTTGGTAGGTAAAAGCACTTGTTGCTCTTGTAGAAGACTCAGGTTCAGTTCCCAGCACCCACATGGTGATTCACAACTTCCTGTAATTCCAGTTTCAAGGAATCTGACTCTTCCATGGACACTAATGCCATGGACACTAGGCACACACATAGTACACATGTATACAGTCAGGCACACTCATACACATGAATTTTTTAAAAAATATTCCAATTTAAAAATTGAATCTTTTATATTTAATGAGTAACAAATGTGTTGGTGTATTTCATAACTGATGTGCAATGGATGAAATTTCACATTTGTCAAAAACACTTTGGTAGTATTATTAATGTACTTTCTATTAATGTGATACAGTACTACAACGTCACAAGATAGATTAGTTTTAAATGCCATCTAATTTAACCCTTATTGTTAAAGATAAGGGGGAAGGGATATTTGTTTTTAGAGTCTTCTGTTATTTTTAGCTTCTGGATCTAGGAATAGGCCTTTGGTTCTTTTGATTTTTAGTGTAAATGCCTGTCTCTCTGGCTTCTCTTCTTTTCTATTTTCTGATTCTTCTCCTTTTATGTATATTGGCATATACTTTTGTTTTTCTGGTATATTTATTTTGAACTTATAATTTCTAGTTAAATAAAACAAACATTTTCTTTTTCAGAATGCCTTGAAAGTATTAAAGAAAACAAAGCAAATGTTTCTAAGATATGTGAAGCTATTAAAAAAATAGATGAGGACATTGCTTTTTACTGTAAACACAGTAAAGAAATCAAAGACAGCTGTAGTAAGTAAGTATTTGGAGAAATGAACATCCATTAATTATCATTTGATCTTTTTACTTAAGGTTTTAGCGTTTATAGTATAAAAATGTTGAATTGGGACTGTAGCTCAATGGTAGAACACCTGCCTAACATGTCCAAGGCCCTGTTTTTGATTACCACAAACAGACAAGCAAAAATCCTATTTTAAAGTAACAGTGTTCTCTGTCCTCCTCCTCTTCCCCTTCCTTCCCTTGTCTTCCTCTTTCTCCTCTTTTTTTCCTCCCCTGGGAATTGAACCCAAGGCCTTGTACATTTTTCTCTCCCACTGAACTAACCCCCACCTCCCAAGTTAGTATCCATATTAGCAAATAAGTCAGATTGCCTAGTTATGTGGCATTGCAAAGGGACTTACAGAAGATTCCACAGAAATAAGGGTTATAAGATCTCACTAATTCAGATCTACTTAATCTAAATACAGAATTTTGTAAACTAACAGTGTTGGCACATGCTTGGGCACATCCTAGCACTTGGGAGATACAGATAGAAGAATCAGAAATTCAAGGTATCCTCAGCTACATAGAGAGTTCCAGGACAGGTTGGGATATATGAGATCCTGTCTATGTAAAAACAAACAGATGATTTTGAGTATGAGCCTGGTGTGTAAAATTGCTATTAAATAAACTCAAAGTAATTTTGGTCTTGGGCTTTTCAAGGTCTTAGATTTATGTAAGAATTTACCCTAGGGAATAGAGGTGGCCGAGCAGTTAAGAGCACTAACTGCTCTTGCAGAGGCCTGGGATTCAGTTGCCAGTACCCACATGGTGGAGCACAACTGGCTGTAATTCCAATCCCAGAGGATCCAGTGCTTTCTCTGACCACCATAGGTACTTCATGCATTTGGTACACAGACTGATAAGCAGGCAAAACACCCATAGACATAAAAAAAAAATCAACCTAAAATTTTCAAGATAGAAGAGTTTTTTTTTTTAAAAAAAAAATTGTATCTTTGGATTTATTCACTCAAATCTTTTTGGTTGCAATTTAATTGGGTTTCTTGTTTAAATTTTTAACTATCAGAAAACACTAAATAAAAGCAAATTTAATATCCAACATTAAGGGTTTCATTAATTTAGGTACATACTTATTACTAAACATTTGACCATCACTGAAATTATGACATGTATATTGACATGGAAAGAAGTTAACAGTAATGATGACTAATGCTGGAGTACTAATTCAAGAACATTAATAGAATATGTAATACTTATGCCATAGAGGTGTATAATTCAACCTGTGCTTTTCTAGTAATGAGAGCTAATTTTATGCAAAATTTAAAAAATGTTATGAGTATGTGAATGCTGATAGTGGTGATGATAGAATATAACCATATTTTTTTAATGTGAACTCATTTTCTTTAGGAAGAGAAAGATGTAGATTAAATGATTTTTATGTTCTGTATAAATTAATGCTGGAAATTAATATAGTGGAAATTATTCCTTAACCAGCTTTTCCCAAAATAACCATAGAGACCTTTTAATATTTCAAAGCTTAGGCCTTAGCTGGGCAGACTCTCAACTAGCTCATTTAAATTAACCCAACCACCTAGCCCCATCTAGGCGCATGGTTAGCTATACCTCCCAGACCTATAATTAATGTCTGTCTCCTCTGATATCTCCTGGGGAAAAACTTTCCTTCTTCTTCTCAGAGATTTTTTCTCCTTCCCAGGAAGTCTGCCTTCCACTTCCTGCCCAGCTAATTGGTCATTGGGTTTTTATTAAAGCCTATCAGAGAATGGCATAGGCAGGAGTAAGGAAGGACAGAGACACAGCTTCACATAGCATACCCCAACAGAAAGATTCATTGTTCTTTAAATGATTACATTCTTTTTTTGTTCTTATACTCATCCCATTATATTCATTTTTACACTATCAATTTGTCATTTTGAGAAAGTAATCACAACTATAATTCTTTTCATAGCTGGAAGCCAACATGTGATGTTTTTCATAAACATGAAGATTATATAAAAAACCAACTTACTGCTTACCAAGAAACCAATGAGAAAGACAAGTACAGTAATTTATATATTGTATCAGTTCCATAAATTTGTGTTATCAGCATGTTGTTTAAGAATGATAATTGAAAATGTTGCAAGTTTGTATTCTGAGAGAGTTTTAAGTAAACAGATTTAGTGTACCATTCTAAGTCTGTCTATTATAAATTTCCATTTGATTTTTTTGTTTAGATATTTTCTCAGATATAAACTACTCAGCAGCAAGTATTATAGCAGAATCCTTCAAATAATGATCTTTATAGGAAATCATGTAAAGCAATACTAATATGTAGAAATAACTCATAAAAAGTTGGGGATATTGACTGTTTTGCAATGCTGGAAATTATAGTACAATAATTGGGTGATTGATAATATGATTAGATTAGCATGCAAATGGTACTTATTATGGCATGTTCACACATGCGTGTCATACCTTGCTGTCATTTACATCCTTTCCTCATTACTCTCCTCTACACTCCTCTCAAACCTCAAGCCCCCTCTCTTACATTTTAAACCATTATTTTTTCATCTCCCTTAAGATCTATTCCTCTTCTCTCACCTCTTCCTCCTTTCTAATTTTGTTAGATATACACAAACACACAAACACATATAAATTAAAAAATACATTATACATGTAAGAAAATATACAGACCTTTCAAAGATGGACTATAATAGAAGTAGTGGTGAATGTTGTAGATTTAGACTTACTGCTGTCAGAATTCATGAAAATGTACAAGATTTCTCAAGGAAATGTATGGAGCAAAAGCAGGAGTATGATAGTTTGAGTGAGAATGGCCCCCAAAAGCTCATGTTTGAATACTTAGTGGACTGTTTGGGAAGGATTAGGAGCTTAGCCTTGTCAGAGGAGGTGTGTCACTAGGGGTGGACTTTGAGGTTTCAAAAGCCCATACCATTCCCAGTTAGCTTTCTTTCTCTGCCTTGTGCTTGTGAACTCTCAGCTACTGTCCAGGACCTTGTTTTGCTGGTTGTTTGCATAATGGTTATGGACACTAACCTGGAACTCTAAGTCTCCTATAAATTTTTTTGTCTATAAATTGCCTTGGTTATGGTGTCTTTTCAAAGCAATAGAAAAGTTACTTAGAGGAGGAAGCTAGAGTGTATCATCTGAAGGCAGAAAATGGAAAAGGAAGACTATCAAGATATCATTTATGGACACTGCTTTATTCTCCAAAGAATTTGAAATGGCTTATAGAACAATAGATGGATTTTAGAATCAAGGCTTCCAGGGAGTGAGAATAATGTAGGAAATCTTTGATGGAGTTAGAAATTCATACGAGGTGATCCTGAATATCTTATTGAGTATAGGTGTAGTTTAGACTTTGAAATTCCTAATAATCAAGGCATTATAGAAATGTGATCAGGTTGGGACTCACATCATTTATTAAAAAAGCAGTTCAGTTGCCTAAGACAAGTAGATTTTCCTGATGTTTCAAAGAAATTTTTTCCCTGTGTTTTCAAAAAGAAGAACAAAGAATGGAATAATTAAAATTATGTGTGAATGTGCATGCATATGAATGTGTGCATATGCCAACTGTAATTCATTGTCATTTAAGATTTTTAAAAAGAATTATTTGTTTGTTTGTTTATTTATTTAATATGTATGGGTATTGGCCTGCAAAGTATGTCTGGTGTCTCTGGAAGCTCAAATCTTCCAGAGTTGGGATTATAGGGAGCTGTGAAGTGTCATGTGGGTCCTGGGAATTGAACCTGGATCCTTGGAAGAACAGCAGAGTTTTTAGCTGCTGAGCTGTCTCTGTAGCCCTCATTTAAGGGTTTGTTTGTTTAAGTGTGTGTTTATTGTAACACACTATAACACACATATATATATTGTTTAATATATAAACATATATAGTTTTTATATATATTTATATATAGTGTTTATTGTAAATAACTTCTCAAGTTAAACTGAGGTACTTGAGTGGAAACAGTTGTTTTCTAAACCAGTCACATAGATCATTTGAATTGTTGACTCAAAATCAGACTTTTAAAAAATAAATAAAATCATGCACCAGCCATTTTGCCTTCCTTCTTCCTTTCATTTTCTAGATGTGGTTTTACCATCAACTACCTTTCAAACTTTAAATCCTTTAGTGTCAGTCTACTAATTACTTACCCCTAATCTTCTATTCTTGTCCAAGCATTCATGAAAACTACTATTACTAGTAATAGGTGAGATGATTCTTCTAGGATGATAACTTAGGGAAGTTATATGGTTGGCTAAATTATGTGGATTATATTAGAAGAGTGGTCATACATATATATTATTAATGATATGGATATATGCTAATATCTCATGGTATGTTAGCTTTCTTAGAGGTATCCTCTTCCTTAAAAGTATCCCTCTAAGACTATTTTCACAAGTACAAGTGATGAGTGATTAACTAGCAAATATACAGTTTGAAAAGGAGCTTATTTATAGGCTCAGTTTCAGTATCTTGTTAAATAAGACAGAGCTTAGTAATTATGTCTATGGACATGACAGGAAACCACAGTCATAAACAGAAGCTATGGTTGCCTGCACACTATTGAGCCAGTCAGCATTGTAGCATGGAGTAAGAAGGGGATTCATTTGCCCCATCTACAACTAAGGAGCTATGGATAGTTTATGGCTTCTATGGGTTCTGGAGAGTCTGTTTTCTTTAAGCATGTAGCTTCTGGTAGGTTGAACATGCTCCAGTGTATGCCCCCACACCCAGAAATACATGGATAGCACAAATTGGAGTTGATGTGCTAGTAATTATTAAAAAGAAGACACAGAGTTGTGGGTGGTGAGAAGGTGGGGATAGATCTGGGTAGAGTTCAAGATTAATAAGATCATTGCATTGCATAAAATTCTCAAAGAATGGCATTAAAATGGCAGGAATGGATGGTAAATTGAAGAGGGTTAAGAAGTGCAGTGACTAACTGAGGGAATAAAACAGGTTCAGTGGAAGAGTAAAGTAGAGTTTGAAGAACAGAGTATTGAAAGAAGTAAAAATGAGTAAATGCCATTTGTGCTTTTGACAGACTTAATAAATGATATTTGCTAAGTTTGTAGATTTCTAAATACTTTCTTTTAATTTTAACAGAAAGATGTATCATGATTATATATGTCAGTATGAAGATGTTTTGAAACAATATCAACTAAAATACTCAGAAACACGTTTTTCATGTAAATATTATGAGAAGAAAAAAGAACATGAAGAAATTAAAAATAGAGTGTTGGCATGTACTGAACAACTACAATTGAATGAAACTATTCTTATGAAATTTCTAGGTATTAACATTTTTATTATATACTCTTTGGTTACAGCATTTTTACACTGAAAAAAGTATAATCATTTTCAATTACAAATTTGTTTTACAGTGCCTGCTCCTTTCCCAACTCTTACTAAATGGACACTTTACATGTATCCACAACAGATTTCACTTATAATTTTATTAGATAAGTATAATTTATGTTTTTAATTGTTACTGTGTTTTCATGTTGAGAATCTCATGTACTTGCTTTTCAGTTTAAGTCAGTTCTTAAAGATTACTCTAAAAGTTTTCTGGGGTTAGTTTTCATGTATGCCATGTGATCATAAGCAAGCAATTTAACAGAATGAAATGATATAGGCATCTGACTTTAAAGTGGCTTTCAAATTATGAAAAGTTTTATATTTATCTTTTAAAACATTCCAGATCAATTGATTATTAATTTTTTTAGAATATAATGAAGTAAGAAAGTTTGTCATAAGTATTCATTTTGAAATGTATTGAAGAATTGAAGAAAGCAGGCAGTAGAGGCATTAAAAGAGTAGCTTAGGTTGGAATGGGGACAAAACAAATGCATGGATAAAGAAGACAGACAAACAGAAAGAATGCAGTTTAGCATGGGAAATAGACACAGAAATAAATCTGATAAGTACTACTATAATAGATAGTTAAGTAATTCTTAAGTGGTTTAAGGCTCACCTGTTTGTCAGAGAGATCTTCCCTGATGATGAACTTAAAACTTTAATCTTCTTTCAGCCTTTCGAATCCTTACATGCTTTCTTAGCAGATTATAATTCCGCTGTTTGTGCTGTCTTCTTTATCCATGCATTTTGTTCCCATTCCATCCTAAGCCATTCGGTTTTAGACTATTTTTTTATTTGATGTGCATTAAATTCTCAGTGGTAAGGGTCAGAGATTGGTAGGTACTTTAAGATACAGCCAGAGTTTAAGGAGTTGGATATGATTTGGGATGACACACAAAATTTGAATGACAAAGAAAAGTAGATGGTAGGAAGAGTCAAAAATTAGGGATTAAGTATTTATGTGTAAAACTTAAAATACTTCTAGTAATAACGCTTGATAGAACATTCATAGGATACTTGGTGTTGTAGCATGCAAATCATATATGTTATAAGGCAAGATAGGAAAGGAATAATAGTTTCTTAAGAAATTTATTCACAATTTATTATTCTACTCGGTTCTTAGTTCTAAGTGTACAGTAACTTAGGAAATTGTATTATTTAATAACAGCATAGGATGTCTATTAGTAACTAAAGAATTACTCTGTAAATATAAATCCAGTTAAAGCAGAATATCCAGATGGATACTCTTTTCTGTTATACAGGATATATTGATGAACATTATGGATAAACAAAAATAAATTGAGTGGATTTTTCAAGTGGTCTGGGATAAATAAATGATAGGAATTTAATTTGTACTTGAGCTTATTAATGTTTTATTAGCTATGCTAAATAACAGGATGAACCTACATAGAAAAAAATCAGATTGCTATCTTGTAAAAATATTTTATTGAAAGAAAAATTATAATAAGTATTCTTTATAGAATGTTATATTTTTAAGTTCATCAATATACTAAGGTAAACTAATTATATTAGTCATATTTTTGTTTTCAGATTTGCTTTTTTAGAACATACATATAAATAGTAAATATTAACTACATAATAAATGTAAAATTTATTTCATGCGTGTTCCTTAACATAAAAAGAGTTAATTTGAGATACAAAACACAAGATATTCTTAAATGTGCCAACAATTTTACCAAAAGATCATTTGAATTGGAGAAAGAAGCAGATGATATGGAAATAGAAATTAATTCTTTAAATAAGGTATATATTTTATGTTTTAATATATTGTTAATGTATAAATACAATGTTAGTCTACAGTCTTAGAAGAGGTTTTTTAAAGATTTATTTATTTATTTATTTAATGCATGAGCATGCCAGAAGAGAGCATCAGATCTCATTACAGATGGTTGTGAGCCAATATGTGGTTGCTGGGAATTGAACACAGGACCTCTGGAAGAGCAGACAGAGGCATCTCTCCAACTCAGAAAAGCTGTTTTTAAAGACAGTTTAAATATGGAGAAAGGCTCTTTTTTTTTCTTTTTAAATTGACTAAGGAAAACTAATTAGTCATATTTTTGTTTTCAGATACCTTTTTTGTTGTTGTTGTTGTTGTTGTTTTGTATTTCAAGATAGGGTTTCTCTGTGTAGCCCTGACTGTCCTGGAACACACTCTGTAGACCAGGCTGGCCTCGAACTCAGAAATCTTCCTGCCTCTGCTTCCTGAGTGCTGGGATTAAAGGCATGCGCCACCACCGCCCTCAGATACCAATTATTAATATTGCTTTTGTAGAACATACATGTAAATAGTAAATATCAACCACATAATAAATGTAAAATTTATTTCATGTCTGTTCCTTAACGGATAAAGCCAAAATGAAGCCAAAATGTATTTCAGGTTCTGAATATAATTAACTCTTTGTTTGGGTAATAATTTGGAGTTATTTGAGGTCTGAGGAAAGAAAATGAAGAAAGAACAAGATTTAAGTTAGTCATAAGATTTGATTTATTTTGTTTGTTGAAGGATCAAATGTAGGCAACTGTGCTTATTAAACAAATGCATCACTGAGTACACCCTCAGCCAGACTTTAAAGAATAACAGTGTCTTTGAAAGAGGGAGCATAATAATAAATAGGTTAGAGATTTAATCTGGAAAAACTTGTAGTTTGTAATATTTAAAAAGCTAGGGTAAAAATAACAGTTTTTTTAGGATTTTTCTGGAATATATTTTAGTATCCTTGAATTGTGAGGTTTTTTTATTGGAAAAACTATGTATTTTATTTATATGAATATTTTTTCTACATGTATATGCACTAAGTGAATGCCTGATGCCTGTGGAGGTAAGAAAAAAAAACCATCAGATTTTCTAGGACTGGAGTTATAGATGGTTGTAAGCCACCATGTACATGCTGGGGACCAAACCTGGGTCCCCTGTAAGAGTAGCAAGTGACCATTAGCCATCTCTCCAGCCATTGCATGGCAGTTTTTGGTAAATACTACAAAAAATAAAAATCTAAGTTTATAGAAAAATTTTATTTATTAGTTAAGAGAAATATATATCTGACTGCTCTAAAGGTAATGTGTGTGTGTGTGTGTGTGTGTGTGTGTGTGTGTGTACATTGAGGCCAGAGATCAGCATTGGTGTCTTCATCAATTCTGTCTCTTCTATCGCCACCTTCCCAGTACTGGGTTTACAGGCTCATAACCTTATACCTGGCTTGTATGTGGGCACTGAACATTGAAGTGAGGTCCTTAAGCTTTCAGAGCAAGCACCTTACCCACTAAGTTATCTCTCTTTAAATGCCAGGCAATGCTTCTACCACAGTCTTCTAAGTGCTAAGGATTGAAAGTATGAGTCATTATGAAGCTAAGTATTTTGTTTTTCTCATTTTTCTTTTTAGCAGATGGCAAGACTTTTTGAAAGTAAAAAATGTACAGAAGCTCTAGATGAAAAGAACAAAAATAAAGAAAAGAGAAAAGAATTTGAAGAGAGGGATAGGTAAACTTTAAAACTGAATTTTATGTTAACAGATATTCTGCATCTAAAATTTTTGAGTCTGTCCCTGATATAATTTTATGCATGATTTTTTCTATTAATTTTTATGAAATTGTTTTTTAAATGTTATGAATTAATATTCCAAACTGCTTGTTGCTTAAGACCAAATAGTCATACAGTAAAAAATAGGATAACAGCAGCACATCTGTTCTAGAACTTATCAGAGTGTAAAATCTAGCCAGTTTCTGTGGTAGTACCACAGCGGTTACAAACCAGGTTAAAAAATAGAGAAGTAGTGTCACTTGACTAGTGACCAGTATGACTGGTTCCTCCTTTATCACAGAGGAAGATGAGACTTTTCCAAATCTATACCATAATGTGTTTTCATTTATCCTTGTGGAGATAATATAAGTCATCACGGAGGCATTAAAAATATAATAATTTTACATAGTATTATGGGAGAGAAAAATACATGGATTATTGTTCCTGGTTCTAATCCACTTTCTTCTTTTGGGTTTTGCATATAACCTACTTTTGTTTGTTTGTTTTGAGACAGGGTTTGTGTAAGTAACCTTAGCCATCCTAGAACTTGTGTAGTTCAGGCTGGCCTCAAACTTACAGAGATCTACTTCTGCCTCTCAAGTGCTGGGATTAATAACATGTGCCACCACCACCCAGCTTTTTGTTTGTTCTTAAGTTTCGCTCCCCAGACTCTATTACATTTTCCTGATTTTTTTCTAACATACTCTCCACCTGAGTTAATTTCTCTGATCTTACTTTTTTGGAACTATTGATGCATCCACTTCTACATAATACCTCATGACACTGTCATTAATTTTATGAAGAAATTGATTGGGAGGTATGTAAAATATATGTGCTTTTATTTTATAGCTACCTGAGGATTAAAAATTTTTTGTATATTATAAGGAACTTATATAACTACTTAGCCATTTTTTACTCAGTATATACTATTTACCATTCATGTTTTTGCTTACCACAGTTTGTTACCCATTTGTGGTCTAAAAAAATCACACGGTAAATTACAGAAATGTACAAACTGAACACCACTCTGAACTGAGCAACATTCATGCTGTTCCTTCCCACATAAAATGTGAATCTTTTTTTTGTCCAGCGAGTCAGTGTTTTATACATTCTTGGTTGCTTAGTATCCATCTCAGTTATCATATCAACTCTACTGATATCATATTGTATATGCTCAGGGTAACCTTTATTTTAAAATGGCTTGTACATATAAGAGTAGCAATGCTGGACTGGGGAGATGGCTCAGCAGTTAAGGGCACTGACTGCTCTTCCAGATGACCTGGGTTCAAATCCCAGCACCCACATGGCAGCTCACAACTATCTATAACAAGATCTAACAATCTCACATAGACATAGTGCAGACAAAACACCAGTGTACATAAAGGTAAATTTTTTTAAAAAAGATAAAAAACAGTAGCAATACTGGCAATTATGATATGCCAGAGTGATACTAAAAGGGTTTTCTTTAAGAGGTAGTTCCCAACTTACAGAAAACAACGATATAATTTGGTTCTGTGATACCAAATTTATCTGTGAAACTCTGTAGAAGGAAGAAATAAGTATCACTTTTACTGTCATACCTTAATGTAGAAGTTAGGAAAAGTGTATAATAAGTTCTTCTTTATAATGGAAAAGACATTTAGTGTGTATACGCTTCTGTGTGTAGGAAAAAGATAAAATGTATATATATTTTATGTTTAGGCATCCATTGAGAGTTGGGGGTCATAGAATGTATCTTCTGTTTACAAAAGAAGAATAATGTGTTTTTAACAGTTTATACTCATATAATTTAGAAAAAACTCAGGGAAGTTATTCTTACAGTAAAAAGGTTAAAAGACACATTTATCTTTTGACTATATTGCTCTAATAATTTTTGTATTCATGATAGTTGATTTGTTTAAAAATAAATGTTTTAAAATTTGAAGTATTCTGAAATCTAGAACACATCATTTGTAGTGAAAGTGTTTAAAATTGTTTTTATCTTTGTTAAGTGGTTATGTTTAAAAGGAAGGGTATGGTATATTGAGAAGAGCGCTGGGCTTAGTCAGGACAGTGCTGGTACTACTTATTACCAAGTAATTTAGTAATAGTGATTAATTCTTAAGATTAAACCTGTAAACCTAGTATTATGATCTGCAAAAATGAAGGTGTTTAACATTATAATATTCTGGGTTTAAATTTTAATCTTTATATAGCTAATAGTGAATGTAAACTCTTCTCTTCAGAATTTTTGAAAAAGATGAGCAAGTATCAAACAAAAGCTCTCAAAATAGCCAGTTGTTACTGCCATGTGAGTCGCGGAATTTTGTAAGACTAATAAATATGAATTCTTCAGAACCAAGAGTTACAGGTACAGAATCTGTTTATCATTCAGAAGCTTCATTTTTTCTTGACAGAGAGGAAATAGTAATTTTAGTTATCACTTGACATAAGCAAGGACAAAATACTGAAGGCCTGTAGACATGGGAAAGTGCCACTTTAACTTTGAGAACAAAAAAGATAGAACTTGTTGTCTTAGTCAGGGTTTCTATTTCTGCATAAACATCATGACCAAGAAGCAAGTTAGGGAGGAAAGGGTTTATTCAGCTTACACTTCTGCATTGCTGTTGATCACAAAAGAAAGTCAGGACTGGAACTCAAGTAGGGTTGGAAGCAGGAGCTGACGCAGAGGCCATGGAGAGATGTTCCTTACTGGCTTGCTTCCCCTGGCTTGCTCAGCCTGCTCTCTTATAGAACCCAAGAACACCAGCCCAGGGATGGTACCACCCACAAGGGGCCCTCCCCATTTGATCACTAATTGAGAAAATGCCCCACAGCTGGATCACATGGGGGCACTTCCAACTGAAACTCCTTTCTCTGTGATAACTCCAGCCTGTGTCAAGTTGACACACAAAACCAGCCAGTACACTTAGACACCATCTTTTCTTTTCCATTTTTTTAAGAAATAAAATTTGTAATCTTTTAAACAAGCATTCTAATCTTGCAGTACAAACACCAAATGAGGATGACTAGCTCTGTGTTAAAGGGATAGCTATTATATTTATAGTGCTGGTCATTGAAATGTTTCAATCTCATTTCATCCAAGAGTCCATAGATTAGATTAATTACATTGAATACTTTGACTACACTATTTTAACTTTTTCTTCGTTAATATTACTACTATGTCTTTTTTAGTAATCAATTTTAAGAGAGTAGTTTGTCACTTGGCAGTCTTGCCATTTCAAATTCATGATTATGTAATAACTAGTAGTATAGTAATGAATTAAAATGTTTGAAATTTTTCATATTTTAAGTTAAATTTTCTTATAAACTTGTTTTGTTTGTTTGTTTGTTTTTGGTTTTGGTTTTTCAAGACAGGTTTTCTCTGTATAGCCCTGGCTGTCCTGGAACTCACTCTATAGACCAGGCTGGCCTCGAACTCAGAGATCTGCCTGCCTATGCCTCCCAAGTGCTGGTATTAAAGGCATGCACCACCACTGCTTGGCTTGATTTTTTTTAAAAGTATAAATTGTGATTAAATGGTTGGAGAAACAAGGGGTAAAACGGGATTTACAGCTCAGTGGCAGAGTGTGAACTTAGCATATATAAGGCAATGAGTTTGAGATACTGTTTGGTTTTGTCACTTAATTTGAAATTAATTTGAAATAATGTATTTAATCTAGATAAAAAGAAGAAAGCTCAGCCAATCAGTCAAAGTTTGTTAGAAATGACTTGAGACAAAAAGAAAATGATCTGCAGGTATGTATTTCAGTTTTCAGTAGCACAGATAGCTTGCTTAAATGAGATAATACATGTAGGTAGGATATAACAATGTATGTGTATTCCTCTGTATTCATGCTTATTAAATTAGCCACTACTATTACCTCAGAGTCTAAAACATTTTAAGAGTTTCCATGTGTATGGGTGGGCAGTGGCACATGTCTTTTAATTCCAGCACTTGGATCGCAGAGGCAGGCAAATCTCTTGAGTTCCAAGGACAGCCAGGGCTACAAAGAGAAACCCTCTCCCAATGAGAGGGGCGGAGGGAAGGAGGGAGGGAGGGAGGGAAAAAAAGAGAAAAGAGTTGTCAATATGTTATTCAGTATAAGCTTCCCTTTTTGGTTAAATATCATATAAAATATTTCTTTTTAAATATCAAGCCTGGTAGTATACCAAAACTTTTAAACCCCTTATTGATTACAGGATCAGTTGCACAGGCTGTACCTATAGTACTGTTTCATAGGGATTTCTGTTCACTTATAAAATACCAGAGGACAGTTTATAAAGAAAAACAAGTGACTTTCACAACAATATGGATTATTGCTATTATTCTTTGTTGACTCCCAGAATTTGACCCTACTGCGGATGATACCATATATTTCCAACATGGGACTTGAAGAAATTGAGGTGGTATCTGACCTAGAAGTCTCCCCACAGAAGACTGATTCTCTTAGTATTCAAAGATACTATTAGAGCTACTAAGAGAGGAAAGCAATTAATAGTCCTTCCTAACTGTAAAGCCTACGAACCCCAACAGTGGGGTGTTTATCACTCTTTGCTTTATTTCCTAGAGACAGAGGAAAACTTTTCTGCATAACTTTTATGTGGGTGCTGGGAATTCAGACTCAGGTCCTATGCTTGCCCAACAAGTGCACTTACTAGCAGCCTTTTCCTTAGCCCTTTAAAAAAATCTCTATCTCTGGCTCTGCCTCTACCCAGTCTCTCTCTATCTATATCTGTAGGCAACTATCTACATCTATACATCTATATCTGTCTATCATCTCTCCCTCACTCTCCCTTCATATATATATATATATATATATATACATACATACATACACACACACATAGGCTGCTTTGATAAAAGAAATTCACATACTTCCAAATTTGGCGGGGTTATAGAAGAAATAAAAATAGAATTTATAAAATTTAACAAAATACTATAAAACATGTGATATGTGGACAAACTGGTTCTCAGAGCAATATATATATTTTTCTCTTTTTTATTTATTCAATATATTTTTTATTTATATTTCAAATGATTTCCCCTTTTCTGGCTCCCCACCTCCCGAAAGTCCCATAAGCCCTCTTCCCTCCCCCTATTCCCCCATCCAACCCTTCTCACTTCCCTGTTCTGGTATTCCCCTATACAGCTGCACTGAGTCTTTCCAGAACCAGGGGCCACTCATCTGTTCCTCTTGGACATAAATTAATGTGTGGATTATGTCTTGGGTATTCCACATTTCTAGGCTAATAACCACTTATCAGTGAGTGCATACCATGATTGATCTTTTGAGACTGGATTGCCTCACTTAGTATGATGTTCTCCAGATCCATCCATTTGTCTAAGAATTTCACGAATTCATTGTTTCTGATGGCTGAATAGTACTCCATTGTGTAAATATACCACATTTTTTTGTATCCATTTCTCCGTTGAGGGACACCTGGGTTCTTTCCAGCTTCTGGCTATTACAAACAGGGATGCTATGAGCATAGTGGAGCATGTGTCCTTATTGCGTGCCGGGGAATCCTCTGGGTATATGCCCAGGAGTGGTATAGCAGGGTCCTCCCGAAGTGTCATGCCCAGATTTCTGAGGAGCTGCCAGACTGATTTCCAAAGTGGTTGTACCATCTTGCAATCCCACTAGCAGTGGAGGAGTGTTCCTCTTTCTCCACATCCTTGCCAACACCTGTTGTCTCCGGAGTTTTTAACCTTAGCCATTCTGACTGGTGTGAGGTGAAATCTCAGGGTTGTTTTGATTTGCATTTCCCTAATGACTGATGATGTTGAACATTTCTTAAGGTGCTTCTCAGGCAGACAATGTTTTTCATGGGAAAATTCTTTGTTTAGCTCAGTACCCCACTTTTTAATAGGGTTATTTGGTTCTCCGGTGTCTAGCTTCTTGAGTTCTTTGTAAATATTAGATAATAGCCCTCTGTTGGATTTAGGGTTGGTAAAGATCCTTTCCCAATCTGTTGGTTGCTGTTTTGTCCTTTTGACAGTGTCCTTTGCCTTACAGAAACTTTGTAATTTTATGAGGTCCCATTTGTCAATTCTTGATCTTAGAGCATAAGCTATTGGTGTTTGTTCAGGAACTTTTCCCCTGTGCCCATGTCCTCAAAAATCTTTCCAAGTTTCTTTTCTATTAGTTTCAGTGTGTCAGGTTTTATGTGGAGGTCCTTGATCCACTTGGAGTTGAGCTTAGTACAAGAAGATAAGAATGGATCAATTTTCATTCTTCTGCATGCTGTCCTCCAATTGAACCAGCACCATTTGTTGAAAAGGCTATCTTTTTTTCCACTGGATGTTTTCAGCTCCTTTGTCGAAGATCAAATGATCATAGGTGTGTGGGTTCATTTCTGGGTCTTAAATTCTATTCCATTGGTCCGCTTGCCTGACATTGTACCAATACCATGCAGTTTTTAATCACTATTGCTCTGTAGTAGTGTTTGAGGTCTGGGATACTGATTCCCCCAGTTCTTTTACTGTTGAGAATAGTTTTAGCTATCCTGGGTTTTTTGTTATTCCAGATGAATTTGAGAATTGCACTTTCTAACTCTATGAAGAACTGAGTTGGGATTTTGATGGGGATTGCGTTGAAACTGTAGATTGCTTTTGGCAAGATGGCCATTTTAACTATATTAATCCTGCCAATCCACGAGCATGGAAGTTTTTTCCATTTTCTGAGGTCTTTGATTTCCTTCTTCAGAGATCTGAAGTTTTTGTCATATAGGTCTTTCACTTGTTTGGTTAGAGTCACCCCAAGATACTTTATGCTATTTGTGGCTATTGTGAAGGATGTCATTTTCCTAATTTCTTACTCAGTCTGCTTATCCTTTGAGTATAGAAAGGCTACTGATTTGCTTGAGTTGATTTTATAACCAGCCACTTTGCTGAAGTTGTTTATCAGCTGTAGGAGTTCTCTGGTAGAGTTTTTTGGGTCACTTAAGTATACGATCATATCATCTGCAAATAGTGATAGTTTGACTTCTTCCTTTCCAATTTGTATCCCTTTGACCTTATGTTGTCTTATTGCTCTAGCTAGGACTTCAAGAACTATATTGAAAAGATATGGAGACGGGGCAGCCTTGTCTAGTCCCTGATTTTAGTGGGATTGCTTCAAGTCTCTCTCCATTTAGTTTGATGTTGGCTTCTGGTTTGCTGTATATTGCTTTTACTATGTTTAGATATGGGCCTTGAATTCCTGTTCTTTCCATGACTTTTAGCATGAAAGGATGCTGAATTTTGTCAAATGCTTTTACAGCATCTAATGAAATGATCATGTGGTTTTTTTCTTTGAGTTTGTTTATGTAGTGAACCTTAAAAATCAACAAAATTTCAATGATTTAAATAATCTTTCTCTGCTATAACAGAAGATAAGTATTTATCTTCCATATTAACAGAAGATCATTCTAAATGTGGAAGATATTTTTTCTTTTTAGAATATTGAGAGAATGCTATGTAAGGCTTTTAAAAACTAAATGTGAAGTTAGAAGGATATTTCTGTAAGACAGTTTACATTATAAACAGGCTGACCAATAAAAAAAAAACCCATAAGTATATGGTTTCCTCTCTAACAGCTTTTGCTGTCTTTTCCCCTTAGTCTTCTGCCAGCATACATACCTAGACTAAGAGTGTCAGACTAAGACTTCAGAGCTTTCGGAATCACATCCAGACTGTTCACCTTGATGCTACTGACTGGTTTGTTTGTTTGTTTGTTTGAGTTTTTTTTTAAAGACAGGGTTTTTCTGTTCATCCCTGGCTGTCCTAAAACTTGCTCTGTAGATCAGGGTGGCCTCGAACTTAGATCTGCCTGCCACTGTCTCCCAAGTACTGGGATTAAAGGCATGCAGCACCGTGCCCTGCTGCTACTGATATTTTTGACTAGATAAATTCTTTGTTGTGGGTAGAAGCCAGAAACACCCTACTTCTAAGTTGATGACAAAAATATCTGCATATATTCTTAGATATTTTCTGACAGCAAAATTGTCTTCAGATGAGGACCACTGGTTCAATAAAGCTCTTTAAACAATTTCAAAATACAAAAAAATATAGAGACTATTTAGAGAATTATCACAGCAAACTTGTTAGATAGCAAAGACAAGTATAGGAAAAAATACTTATACAATCAGTTTTAAGAATAATCATGGCTGTAAAAATCTCAAATAATTAGCCAAGTAAATATAGCAGAATAACATTAATAGTCTGTCAACTATTCTCTGTCAACACCTCTGAGACATGCAATGGACTTTGAAAATTAGAAAAACCTGTTAATATGATTCATTACATTGACCAATGAGTAAAGCATTTTAGCATCCAACCCCTTGCAACTGGAGTTAGAGACTACATAATCTGTCATGTGAGTGTGCATGCCACCAAGTACATTCTGGTAATTAAACCCAGGTTATTCTTAACTGCTGAACAATTTTCCAGCTCTGTATGTGTGTGTGTGAGATATTTGCCATGAGTGATGTGTGCCTTGACACATGTAGAGATCAGAGGTTGACCTTCAGGAATCAGTTCTGCCTTCCACCCTATGGGTGGGTTCCAGGGATCAAATGCAAGTCATCAGGCTTGGCCACCAGTGCCTTTATCTACTGAGCCATCTTTGTGGCCCTCAAGAAAAAATTTTAAAGTTCCAAGGACTGCCGGCTATTGAAAACTCACTCACCTTTTTCTTAAAAAGTAAAATATATTTCTTTGAGGCAGTCTTCTAAATAATTCTACTACAACATTTGCTACTTAAAAGTGTAAGTTCAATGATTTTTAGCATACAGGTTACAAAACTATCATAACTGTCGGATTCCAGAATATTGCATCACCTCATTTATTTTGAAAAATAACATAGAAATCATGTTGTTGATAAAGAAAACATTAATGCTCATTTGATTAGTGAATATAGATAAGTTAAAATTTTTAAAGTTTGCCTTAAATGAAAAACTACAGATAGTCACCATACTTATCAAAAACATCAAATTATTTAAGAATCCTAAACCTTTTTGCTTCTCAGTACAGTTGCCATTATGTTTCTTTGTAGATATTTCAATTAATGTATGTAGTTGTAGCTATTGATAATGGTGGTGATTATGGTAGTGAACTGATAATATAGAGATCCCAGTGTAGCTGTGATACATGATTATTATTTTATATAGTCAATCTAATGTTTATTTTTTCCAGATATTTCATGACTCTGGTATGGATAGTAATTCAAAAGCTTCACATGTTCCAGCTGTTAAAAGTTCACAAGGTTTTATGCAATTCAGGTAATTTTAAAAATATAAAACATGCCCAAAGTGTTGAGATATAGCTCAGAGCTGGTGTATTTACCTGCTTTCAGTTTCTAGCATTGCCTCCCCCAGAGAAAAGAGACATTTTCATCTCTGAGGTAATTTTTAAATATTGACTCTGAAGTAATAAAAATTATTTATTGTATTTTAGATTGAATCAACCAAATTACAATCAATGGATTGAAAAAGAACATATAGGTATTTACTTTTTATATTTTTTCTAAATAAATTATATCAGTTTTTATACTAAATAAATTATTTGGAATTTTAAACTTTCACTAATGGAAGCATATATGTGGTTTAATAATACATTTTTATCAGAAAATAAAATAAATATATTTCCTTATAGAAAATTTGGGAAACAAAACATATAAAGGAAACAAAATAACTAACCATACATAACTGAAATAATGCAGTCTGTTGTATAGTCCCTTAGTTTTTTAATACATGTGTAAATTTTGTTCTCTATCCCCCATTTGAGTCATATAATATATGTAATTTAATCTCATTTACCGATTTGACTACATATAGCCATTACAAATAAAAAATGATATGAGGCTATTTTTCATATCACTAATTTTATTTGCAATGATTACATAGTACTTTTAATGAATATAATAGATTTCAGCTGTTTTCTTACATTTAATCTTTTTGTTTCCATTTTTGAAACTATGCATAATGCTTTTATATTTTCTTATATTAATTTTTACTGCCTTGACTATTTTCTTTAACTGAACATCATAGAAAAGTCATTTGATATATGTATGAGTTTATTTTCACAAGATCAACAAACGTTGGAACTGTGGTAAACAATGGGACATACTTATCTTTTTTAACTATATGTGGATATATGTGCATGGATGTGTGTGCTTACCTAAGCACACACAAGTATCTCATACACATAGATATATATTGGTAACCTATTAGTGAGTCGTATTATACCCTGTATCATGCTATATGAAAGTTATCACATTTTGACTTTTTGAAGTTTGAAAATGAATCATTTGGAAACTGTATAGTTTTGTAAATTGAGGCTAGAAAGATGGCTCAGTGGTTAAGAGTACATCAGCTCTTCCAGAGGACTCAAGTTCAATTTGCAGTACCCACAAAGACAACAACCGTTTGTAAATCAACTTCCAGAGGACCTGTTACTCTCTTCTGTCTTTCTCAGGCTGGCACACATATGGCATACATTCACATAGAAACATATATAAAAATATATCTCTAAAAATATTTGTAGATATATACATTTTCAGAATAGTTATAGTCTGTCAGTCTATTTTCTCACTTCTCATATATGGATCAACTGAAATAACATGTGTTTACTGTACAGGTGAATACTTTTTGCTTTCTTCTAAGAGAAAAAAATACCTTTCCTGTGCTTGTGATCTACTCTAGCTGTTTATAATCCTCTTCATAAGCTAAGCTGATTGTATTAAACAAGGAGGAATAGCTAATCTCCTAGAACAATGCACCCTTGACATAGAGATGTTGGGAAATACATAGAACTGGCATAGTCCTACCTGTGCTAAGCATGTGTAATGAGGCTTCAAGCTCAAGAAGACATGTAATTATTTTAGAAAAAAATCAAAGACTTTCAATAATCTCCAAACCTATAAATTGAGGAAATTAGTACGTGATAAAAACTAATAGGTGTGATTTAATGCAAGAGGCAAAATGTACAAAGCGTTCAGGAAATGGATGCATGACTTCAAGAGAGGCATTTTTGATTTTTAAAGATTTATTTTATTTACCTTATGATTTATTTGTGTGTGTGTGTGTGTCTGTGTCTGTGTGTGTGTGTGTGTGTGTGTGTCAGAGTATGGGTATGTGAACAAGAGTGCAGGTACTAATAGAGGTCAGAAGAAGGTGTTGGATCACCTGGAGCTAGAGTTATAGGCAGTTGTGAGCTGCCTTGAGTGTGTGCTAGAAACCAAATTCATGTCCAGAGTAATAGCTGCAAATGTAGCAGAGGGATGACCTTATCTGGCATCAGTGGGAGGGGAGGCCCTTGGTCCTGTGAAGGCTCCATGCCCCAGCGTAGAGGAATGCTAGGGTGGTTAGGCAGGAGTGGGGGGGAACACCCTCATAGAATTATTGGGGAGAGAGGGATGGGATAGGGGGTTTGCAGAGGGGAAATAAGATAGGGGGATAACATTTGAAATGTAAAGAAATTAAACAACCAATAAATTTTTTTTAAAAAGTCAGTGGTGGCACATGCATTTAATCCCAGCACTTGGAAGGGAGAGGCAGGCGGACCTCTGAGTTTGAGGCCCGCCTGGTGGTCTACAGAGTGAGTTCCAGGACAGCCAGGGCTACACAGAGAAACCCTGTCTCAGAAAAAAAACAAATACAAACAAACAAACAAACAAAAAAGTAATAGTCACTCAAAATCTGTTGAGTTATCTCTCTCCAGATCCCAAGGTAAAGATTTCTTTTTTTAAAATCATATATATATGATTTTATATATGTGTGTGTGTGTGTGTATGTGTGTGTGTGTATATATATATATATACACACACAAAAAAAAATCCAGATTTTATCCTCCCACGCCACTCCCATCCACCCTCTGACTGTTCCACATCCCATACCTCCTCCCCACCCCTGTCTCCACAAGGATGTCCCCACGCCCCATCGCCCACCAACCAGGTCTAAACTTCCTGGAGCCTCTAGTCTCTTGAGGGTTATATGCATCTTCTCTGACTGAACCCAGACCTGGCAGTCCTCTGCTGTATATGTGTTGGAGACCTCATATCAGCTAGTGTATGCTGCCTGGTTGGTGGTCCAAAGTTTGAGAGATCTTGGGGGTCCAGGTTAGTTTAGCCTGCTGGTCCTCCTACAGGGTTGCCCTCCTCCTCAGCTTCTTCCAGCTTTCCCCTAATTCAACCACAGAAGTCAGCAGCTTCTGTCCATTGGTTGGGTACAAATATTTGCATCTGACTCTTTCATCTGCTTGTTGGGTCTTTTGGAGGGTAATCATGATAGATCCCTTTTTGTGAGCACTCCATAGCCTTAGTAATAGTGTCAAGTGTTGGGACTTCCCCTTGCACTGGATGCCACTTTCAGCCTGTCTCTGGACCTTCTAGGTAAAGATTTCTTAAAAAGCCCAATAAATAAAAATTGATGATTGACTATATTAAAATAAAGAAATGTTTATCCAGTGATACAATAAAAAGAAGGCTGTAGAGATAGCTCAGGTAGATAAAAGCAGACAAACTCACTTAGAATATTTCAGAATAGAGGTGTGGCAGGTGGCCTAGTAGATAAGGCACTTGGTATGCAAGTGTGAGGATCTCTGTTCAGATCTCTACAACCCACATAAAGCTTGGCACAGCAGTGTATCTGTAATTTTAGCATGACATTTTAAAGCAGAAAAGAAAGATATTTGGGTGTTAAAACATAGTATGGAATTATTATCACTGAAGTCAGGATAGGGATTACCTTTGAAGAAGAGGATATGGGAAACCGGACCTTTTGGAGTGTTCAAGATGTTTCTTTACCTGAGTGATGGTTACATGAATGTCCATTGGTTAAACTGTTAACTATTATATTTTGTGCTCTTATATATATGTTTTGGGTAAAACCATATGAACTTGCCTTTTTTGTAAATAGGTATTTACAAAATGTTTTATACAGTTGAAGGAAATTATTTAATTTCATAATAAGATCACACAAATGAAAAAATTAATGAATTTGTTAAATCCCATATAACAAATAGGTGCAGAATGTGGAGATAAAGAGACAGAAGGACATCTAAGAGAATCAAAACATAGTACACAGGTAAGTCAAGTTAGGTTTTTAGTTTCTAAGCAGAGCATCCTAATTTAAAAAATATTCAATGTTTACTTAAATTTTAGGTTTATTACAATGAAGATTACTTGTGCAAAATGTTATTAGCTTGTAACTCAGGTTATAGGAAGTTAGAAATATTTTTTCAGATTAAAAAAAGAATAAACTTTTTAAAAGTTTATATGAACAAATGTCAACAGTTATCACTCATAAGTAGTGATACATATTAAGATAAAAATCAGCTCATGATTGATGAAAATAAATTTGTTTGGCAAGATGTAATGATTTGTTATAGCAATTCAAGACCAGTGAATATGAAAGTTTGATAATAGTTTTGTGTAGTGGAAAGATTTAATGAGGACAGATGCAAACTAAGCTATCAAGGGTTAAAATGAGAAGTGACTAAGTAAAATTATACTATAAAGGAAATACAGGTATTGAGCACATTATAATTCTTTTACACAGACCCAAATTGTTTTTGTATGGTGTAATCGTACATGAAATCAATCTCTTTCTCTCTCTCTCTCTCTCTCTCTCTCTCTCTCTCTCTCTCTCTCTCTCTCTCTCTCTCTCTCTCTGCATGTACATGCGTGTGTGTGTGTGTGTGTGTGTGTGTGTGTGTGTGTGTAGAAACAAGATAAAGAAAAAGTTAGTATTCAGGTTCTCAATCTTTAGAAATAAACTAGTATAAAAATTATAATGGCAAAAAATTTTAAACACAAAGTAGGCAATTTTCTGTTATTATTCACATTAAACACAGTTACCTAAAATAGCTTATGAAGAAAGATTTATTAAGTTCATAGTCTGAGAGTTCTTAGTGGGTCCCATTGCTTTGGGCCAGTAGTAGCACACATCTACTACAGTAGTCATTTGGGGAGATTCCACCACTCATTATCAGAATATCAACAGTCTAATGCAATAGCAAACACCAAACACAAATCAGTAGTGATGGCACAATTCAGCAGAAATGGTGAGGCTTTGTCTTAACAGCACAAGTCAGCAGAAATGGCAAGAAACAGCTGGAATACCATGAGAAGTTCTTTGGTGCATTTCTCCTTATGAAGTCATGACAAGCAAAGATCAGCAAAGACCAGTGAAGCATTATGAGGCATCATAATGCAAGAGCATCCTCTCATGCCTATTAGGTTCCATTTATACTCTCTCCAAACATCAGGAGCCTCAAGAGTGCCTCAGCAAAAACATCCTTTCATGTGTCTGCTTCAGCAAAATATCCTCTCACAAGACAACTTCCAGAAAAACATCACATGACACAACTGAGTTTCCAAAGAAACCAGAAATTTCTACTTCATAGCTTATCTATGGCCAGAATTGTTTTTTAAAAAAAAGAAGTAATCCTACAGTCTCTTTCAGAGCACGCCACCTAAAGCATGCTGTCTACCATGGTTTAAAGGACTCTAATACCTTACCTCCTAAAATTTTACTACCTCCTAGTAATGACAAGCTGGGGATTAAGACTGTAACACAGATCTAGATTATAGCATAAAGCAATAAACACAATTGCTCAATTTTCTTTTCAAGAAGTTAATAGTATACTGTGAAATTTTTAAAAGAAAAACCACTCCTCAGTATTTTCCTTCAATTTCAGCATTGTTTTTCGTTATCATTTAATTTTTTTATATAGTGTTAAGCAAAATGGAGCTGGGAATAAGAGAAGAATTCATTTATAAAATAACTACTTTCCTACATATATATGTATGTGTATATATATGTCGGAAAGTAGTTCACACACACACACACACATAAAATATCACTTCACCAGTTCTAATTTTACTTATCTGTGAAGTGATAACAGAATAATGTGGTACATTCTACCTTATGCAGTATATGTATGTTCTTTTAAATAATAGTCCTTGTTACAATTTTTCTGTTACTTTCCATTTACAGACCCTATACATAGAACACTTTGGAAAGTCAATAGAAAATAATAGTGTTGAAGAAGACAGAGCTGAGAATTTTCCACAAACTCCTGATACTCCTTCATTTCTAAGAACTCCTGAAGCTCTGAAGACGCCTGAATCTGTGGAGAAAATGCAGTTCCCTAAAAGCCCCTTCTTTGAAATGTATGATTTTTATTAATAATTCTAATTTATTTATTTATATATTGAGTTACACAAGTAATTTATAGTGATAATTACTAAAGACTCTACTCCCTGTTTTTTGTTTGTATTTTTGATGGTTGGGTTTTTTTGTTAAAGTGAAGATGATAAAGAGCCTGAGTATCCAGTGTGACAATATGGCGGCTTAAGATTTTTACAAAGGGGCCTGGAGAGATGGCTCAGCGGTTAAGAACACTGACTGCTCTTCCAAAGTTCCTGAGTTCAAATCCCAGCAACCACAGGGTGGCTCACAACCATCTGTAGCAAGATCTGATTCCCTCTTCTGGAGTGTCTGAAGACAGCTACAGTGTACTTACATATAATAATAAGTAAATCTTTAAGAAAAAGATTTTTACAAAGGATAAAAGATGTGAAAAAATTAAAGTCAAGCTCAAGAACTACTGTAATATATGGTGATTACAGACTATTGATGGAGTAATGTTTCAGTGGTCAGTTTCCATATGTGTAATGTCTGAAGCAAGGGTTCCCATTTTCTTTAAATGCCTCCAATATGAATATACAACTATGAAAAACACTGATTTAAGGTTTGTAGCCAAGAAAGTAGTGCTGCATTGAATCTTTGGGTTTCATTCAGTCTGTTCCTTAACACTGAGCCCTAAGTTCTTCTAAGACATAAATCAGATTTTGCTTCACCAGGCAAAATCTCTCACCTGTGTTCTACATGGGTATTTTAAATTGCTAGTAAAATTTTGTTTGAATGTCATGCGTTTGACTCAAGAAAAAAATATTCAAAATAGAGTTTATCATAAGATCTTGAAATTGAATGAATGTTGATCATTCTCTGGATGATAACATGATCTATAAAAGTATATTATTCATTTATGATTATAAGGATAGCTGTGGCAGTATTGTCAGGCTGACATATTAATAAATAGTTGTACATGTTTGTCTATGGGTTGGTGGGGCTAGGGAATGAATCTAAGGTCTCATTCATGCTCAGTGCACACTCTGGCCTAAGCTACAGTTCATCCATAGAAAACAAAAACAAAAGCAAAAATCCACTTTATAGAGCTCTGTGTGCAAGCAGCTGTTGGACACTTTATGCTATGATCTTTTTATATTAATATAGGCTTTATGAATCATTGCTACATTAAAATTTTTATCTTATAGACGACAAAACAGAATCATGGGTAATACAAACAGTGTTAAAATTGAATTGGTTGGTTGGTTGGTTGGTTGGTTGGTTGGTTGGTTGGTTGGTTGGTTTTTTTCTAAGGCAGGGTTTCTTTGTGTAGCCCTGGTTGTCTTGAAATTTACTCTGCTGACTACTCTGGCTCTGTATTATATACTGTCTTGTCTTCTCATTGCAGATCATTTATAGTTTGTCGTAATATTTTGTAATGTCTGACTTCTCATTAAAACATGTCTTATGACTAGTTTTCAAGGTCTTGAAGACAGTGTCAGGGTTGAGAGCCGGGATTTTCAGTGTGAACTCCTGCATCTGAATTTCAGTGTCTTGCTATTCCTTTAAGTAAATCTCTTAATATTGCTAAACTTCAGAAGTATTTGCTGTAAATGAAAATGGTATTAACAATGCTTTGTTTTGATGGATTATGGAGAGAAATAAATTACACTTGTGTAAGTACCTAGAATAGTGCCTGACAACATATTCTTATTAAGTATTCACAATTATTATCCCCAAATTTGTATTTATATTCTTCACCCAAATATCCTTTCTTCATAAATTTGTCACCTTAAAACCTACATTTGCAAATTCCTACCTCTACACCATTGCTTTTGGTGCTTCCCCGTCTGCATTGTTTAGTAATACAGTTACAACATTTTGATGAATTTTAAATCTTTCTGTAACAGAACTAAAAATGCACCATCTGAAGGACAGAAACAAAAGGATTCTCCTGGATTTTCATTTCTTATGAGTTATACATCTAGATCACCTGGACTTAATTTATTTGATTCTTCTGTATCTGATTCAGAAATCTCATCAGATCAGGTAAAGCAAGAACCAAATTTTTATTTCTAAAAATTGTACATTCTAGCTTTAGGCAATTTTAGTTCTTTAGTACCAAATTTTCTTGGGACAGACTATTTACAGGGGCAACTTTGAAAAAAAACTCAGTGGTATAGTGCTTGACTAGTGTCCTTGAGGCATGGTTCACACCTTCAATGGGAAAAAAAGTTCTGAGTATTGATAATTATAGCAGAGTTCCCTATGACCTTCTCATTTTTAACTTCAGAAAACCAAGATTCATATTTTTTATTAAAAGAAAAGAAACTCTTGAGACCAGAAAGATGATTCGGCAACTAGGATCATTTGCTGCCTTTCAGAGGCTCTGAGTTCAGTTTCCAGCACCTAAATCAGTGATTCTTTAGTCCTAGGGTATCCAACAGCATTCTAGCCTCCAGCCTCTAAGAGCATCTACACACACACACACACACAAACAAATACAAATAAATAAAAATCTTGGCTGGGATATGGCTCACATAGTGGTAGAGTGCTTGCCTACTGTTCATGAGGTCCTGAGCTTGATTTCCAGCACTCAAATCAAATCCAATTAAAGTTTAAAAAAAAATCCAAGACCAAAACCCTTAAGGTAGGGATGATCTAAATTGTGATTAAAGATAGATTAAGATGAATTTGGTTATATAGATGTGTTACAATATAACACATTTGTTTTCAATATAAAAAAACTACATATTCTTACTTAATTCATAATGTTATCAAGTCATATTAGTATTTTCAGCTATATGTATGTACGTGGTAATACTTTCATTAGTTAATTTTAAAAGTTCTGAGGAATTTCCACCAATGTTTCTACTTTTCAGTGATGTAAATCATTATAAATTATGTACTTCTTAGTTAAGCAATTAAACCCAATATTAAGTTATATGTTAATGGGACTGTGCAATAAAATATAGTATTTAAAACTACACATGGAATCCCATTCAGTACTCAGAAATGTAGAGTGCATGGAAATTGGTGAAAATAATTCAATTCCTTCTCTGCAAAATAGAAATAATGACAGTGGCTGCCATAGAGTTTATAAATATTAAATGAGTTTATACACATAAATCATTTCAGAAGTATCACTTACTAATGCTATATAGTACAATAAGTATTTTCTTGTTATTGTTTATTTAAATACCTAAACCTAAGAATTTTATGTGGCTTAAGTTTTTGTTATATTACAATGGAAAATTATGACTTTATTGATAGAAGATATGATAGTATACATTTTATAGTATTTAATTGTTTAGCTTTTGTTATTATTTATACATTTATTTTATAAGTAATTTCTAAAAGGAGTGTGCTAGGCTTGAAAAGTAGGCCAAAAGAAATCAATTCTCTTTTATAATAGTAACATGAACTTAAATATGTATAACTTTGGCAAGAAGCATATATTTTGAATAAAGAAGGATGATAAGGATTGGCCAAATCAGTGGTATAGGCTAGAAAATCTTGAAATAAAAGAATTTAGAATGTGATAAATTTGAGACTATTGATTGTAAAAATAAGGAATGTAGACATTATACCAATAAAACTTAATAGGTAAATTAAAAATATTAACCATAAAATGTTCAGAAGAAATATATATGGATGATTCTCTAAGTGCAGCTATATTATATATTGCTGTAATCAAGTTAATAGGCTTTATTTATTTATTTTTCTTAATTATAACTATTCTTTTTTAATTTTTATTTTTATTTTGAGTATTGTATGTACTCACATTTCAAATGTTATCCCCTTTCCCTGTTTCCCTTCCCGAACCCCCCTCTCCCCTTCCCCTATCCCCCTGCTTTGATGAGGGTGCCCCAACTTTCACCCACCCACTCCTACCTAACCACCCTGGTATTCCCCTCCACTGGGGAATCGAACCTTTACAGACCAAGGGATTCTTTTCCTACTCATGCAAGACAAGGCCATCCTCTGCTACATATGTTACTGGAGCCATGGGTCCCTCCGTGTGTACTCTTTGCTTGGTGGCTTAGTCCCTGGGAGCTCTAGCGGTTCTGGTTGGTTGATATTGTTGTTCTTCCTATGGGGTTGCAAACCCCTTCAACTCCTTCAGCCTTTTCTCTAGAGTAATTGGAATTATTCTTTAATTTCTTGCTCTAGTACTTTAAATTTTTCCATTTAAATAACATGTTATTCAAACTAAATCTATATACATTTAGTGTATTATATATGTAAATTATCTTGAGTCACTGTAATCCAAAATCCTATTTCTAGTATATATTTTACTCCAGAACTTCAAAAAATATTTCCTACTCTTGTATCATGTTCTTTTACTTCATTTCCCAAGATGCAGTCATTTTATGTAAAGAAATGTTTATGATCAATAAAATAAAATTTTGTCAATCATGGATACTTTCTAAACAGAGAAGATAATTTCAATAACCTAACAATATGTTTCAAAAGTTATTGTAGTGGAAATTGTTTGACATAATTCTGTTCTCCATTTTCTGGTGCTTTAGTTAGAAGTGTGAGATAAATTAATTCAATGTTTCTCAAAAATCATAAATCATTTTAGGTTTGTAAGTGACTATCCAAATTTTTAGCTAGAAAGCTAATCAACATCTCACTATTATTTTGCTATAATTAATTAAATCAATGAATGACTGTTTTCATTATTAAAAAATAATAATCACTGTAACAAATGAAAGATAATTATGACACCATTTAAAAGTGGTGGTCACAGTTAACAATCTCCATATCTTATGTACAGTATTTGTCAGCCATATGGAATGCATAGTTTTTAATGGTTCATTTATAAATAACCAATATCTTAACAGCAAAATTTTCACTAATGCCATTTCACTTACACACATAACCATTTCCTCATGGTTGCTACTAAAAACTGTTGAGTGTAGGTATGTTTGTATGAGTAAGTATGTGCAGTGAGTTGTTTCAATAAAATGTCTGGCTGCCAACACTCCCATTTCTCTATTTACATCAAAGAGACTGATGTGACTGTGGAAATCATCTATATTGAAGTTAATATTTTTCTATGTTAGCTAGTCTATATACTTTAGCAGTTATTCTCTTGGAGAGACTAGAAATAGAAATTTTCTGAGGTCATACTCATTCTATATTCGTTCTGTTTCTACCAAATTTAGCTTATTCAGATGCTACACACACAAGTGATTCTCAACCTGAACTATAGAAACTGCTTAAGTAACTTCTGTGAAACAGGCAAATATGGACTTCTCTATCTTAATTATTTTAATAAACTAAGCCTTTGTAATATAGCTTAATTTAATTTAATCTGTTGATAAATACTGAAGAGCTATTCTATCTGATACTATAAAGGAATACTGTACAGATAACATGTCATGTCTCACTTAAAAATAATGCTTTTATTAATTTTATAAGAATTTCAAGAAACACATTTTGATCATGTAAACCATCTTCCCTCAACTCCTACAAGATATTCCTTTACTCCTCTACCCACACAATGCCGTGATCTTTCTCTCTCTCTCAAATAAAGTCCAGTTTGTGTTTGTCAACTACTGTTAAGCATGATACTTGCCGTGGAATGTGGGCAGTATACTAGATCTCAGTCCATAAATAAAACTATCTTCTTTTCCCACCAGCAGCAATCAAAGGCCAATAGTCCCTTACAAGTGAGATTTTGTACCTACTAGCTGGCTACCATGCTGGGATTTTGTTTGAATTGAGTTTGTGTAGACAGAAAAATACCTAGAAATTCCCAGTCAGAAATGGGATGTCTATGTCACACCCCTCACTGCAAAGCACAAGAATCCATGTGGAAGAGAAAGGAGAAAGAATCAAAGACATAGAGAGGTAGTGGCCAACTTTCAGGAAGAAATATGTTTTCTAGACACAATCAGGCAGAGACACATATGAACTTATAGAAACTTTCTTTTTTTTATTCGATATATTTTTTATTTATATTTCAAATGATTTCCCTTTTCTGGTCCCCTACTCCCCAAAAGTCACATAAGCCACCTTGCCTCCCCCTGTTCTCCCACCCACCCCTTCCCACTTCCCTGTTCTGGTTTTGCCTTATACTGCTACACTGAGTCTTTCCAGAACCAGGGGCCACTCCTCCATTCTTCTTTTACCTCATTTGATGTGTGGATTATGTCATGGGTATTCCAGTTTTCCAGGCTAATATCCACTTATTAGTGAGTGCATACCATGATTCATCTTTTGAGTCTGGGTTACCTCACTTAGTATGATGTTCTCCAGCTCCATCCATTTGCCTAAGAATTTCATGAATTCATTGTTTCTAATGGCTGAATAGTACTCCATTATGTATATATACCACATTTTTTTGCATCCATTCTTCTGTTGAGGGATACCTGGGTTCTTTCCAACTTCTGGCTATTATAAATAGGGCTCCTATGAACATAGTGGAACATGTATCCTTATTACATGCTGGGGAATCCTCTGGGTATATACCTAGGAGTGGTACAGCAGGATCTTTTGAAAGTGAGGTGCCCAGTTTTCTGAGGAACTGCCAGACTGATTTCCAGAGTGGTTGTACCAATTTGCAACCCCACCAGCAGTGGAGGAGTGTTCCTCTTTCTCCACATCCTCATCAACACCTGCTGTCTCCTGAGTTTTTAATCTTAGCCATTCTGACTGGTGTAAGGTGAAATCTCAGGGTTGTTTTGATTTGCATTTCCCTGATGACTAATGAAGTTGAGCATTTTTTAAGATGTTTCTCCGCCATCCGAAGTTCTTCAGGTGAGAATTCGTTGTTTAACTCTGTACCCCATTTTAATAGGGTTATTTGGTTTTGTGGGGTCTAACTTCTTGAGTTCTTTGTATATATTGGATATTAGCCCTCTATCTGCTGTAGGGTTGGTGAAGATCTTTTCCCAATTTGTTGGTTGCCAATTTGTCCTTTTGATGGTGTCCTTTGCTTTACAGAAACTTTGAAATTTTATGAGGTCCCATTTATCAATTCTTGATCTTAGAGCATACGCTATTGGTGTTCTGTTCAGGAACTTTCCCCCTGTACTCAAGGGTCTTCCCCAGTTTCTTTTCTATTAGCTTCAAAGTGTCTGTCTTTATGTGTAGGTCCTTGATCCATTTGGAGTTGAGCTTAGTACAAGGAGACAAGGACGGATCAATTCACATTCTTCTGCATGCTGACCTCCAGTTGAACCAGCACCATTTGTTGAAAAGGCTATCTTTTTTCCATTGGATGTGTTCAGCCCCTTTGTCAAGGATCAAGTGGCCATAGTTGTGTGGATTCATTTCTGGATCTTCAATCCTGTTCCATTGATCCTCCTACCTGTAACTGTACCAATACCATACAGTTTTTAACACTATTGCTCGGTAGTATTGCTTGAGGTCAGGGATACTGATTCCCCCAGAATTTCTTTTGTTGTTGAGAATAGTTTTAGCTATCCTGGGTTTTTTCTTATTCCGGATGAATTTGAGAATTGCTCTTTCTAACTCTATGAAGAATTGAGTTGGGATTTTGATGGGTATTGCATTGAATTTGTATATTGCTTTTGGCAAAATGGCCATTTTAACTATATTAATCCTGCTGATCCATGAACATGGGAGGTTTTTCCATATTTTGAGGTCGTCTTCCATTTCCTTCTTCAGAGTCTTGAAGTTCTTGTCATACAGATCTTTCACATGTTTGGTAAGAGTCACCCCAAGGTACTTTATATTGTTTGTGGCTATTGTGAAGGGTGTCATTTCTCTAATTTCTTTCTCAGCCTGCTTATCCTTTGAGTATAGGAAGGCTACTGATTTGCTTGAGTTGATTTTATAACCATCCACTTTGCTGAAGTTGTTTATCAGCTGTAGGAGTTCTCTAGTGGAGTTTTTGGGTCACTTAGGTAGACTATCATATCATCTGCAAATAATGATAGTTTGACTTCTTCCTTTTCAATTTATATCCCTTTAACCTCCTTATGTTGTCTAATTGCCCAAGCTAGTACCTCAAGTATAATATTGAAAAGATAAGGAGAAAGGGGGTAGCCCTGTCTAGTCCCTAATTTTAGTGGGATTGCTTCAAGTTTCTCTCCATTTAGTTTGATGCTGGCTACCGGTTTGCTGTATATTGCTTTTACTATGTTTAGGTATGGGCCTTAAATTCCTGTTCTTTCCAAGACTTTAAGCATGAAAGGATGCTGAATTTTGCCAAATGCTTTTTCAGCATCCAATGAAATGACCATGTGGTTTTTTTCTTTGAGTTTGTTTATGTAGTGGATTGCATTGATGGATTTCCGTATATTGAACCAACCCTGCATTCCTGGAATAAAGCCTACTTGATCATGGTGAATGATCATTTTTATGTGTTTTTGGATTCGGTTAGCAAGAATTTTATTGAGTAATTTTGCATCGATGTTCATAAGGGAAGTTGGTCTGAAGTTCTCTTTCTCTGTTGGATCTTTGTGTGGTTTTGGTATCAGCATAATTGTGGCTTCATAGAAGGAATTGGGTAGTGTTCCTTCTGTTTCTATTTTGTGGAATAGTTTGAAGAGTATTGGTGTTAACTCTTCTTTGAAGGTCTGATAGAATTCTGCACTGAAACCATCTGGTCCTGTGCTTTTTTTTTTTTTTTTTTTTTTTGGTTGGAAGGCTTTCTATGACCCCTTCTATTTCTTTAGGGGTTATGGGACTGTTTAGATGATCTATTTGGTCCTGATTTAATTTTGGTATTTGGTATCTGTCTAGGAAATTGTCCATTTCCTCCAGATTCTCCAGTTGTGTTGAGTATAGGCTTTTGAAGTAGGATCTGATGATTTTTTGAATTTCCTCAGTTTCTGTTGTTATATCCCCCTTTTCATTTCTAATTTTGTTAATTTGGATACTTTCTCTCTGCCCTTTGGTCAGTCTGGCTAAGGGTTTATCTATCTTGTTGATTTTTCTCAAAAAAAAACAGCTCCCAGATTCGTTGATTCCTTGTATGGTTCTCTTTGTTTAGCCCTGAGTTTGATGATTTCCTGACTTCTACTCCTCCTGGGTGAATTGGCTTCTTTTTGTTCCAGGGCTTTCAGGTGTGTCATTAAGCTGGTAGTGTATGCACTCTCCATTTTCTTTTTGGAGGCACTCAGGGCTATGAGTTTTCCTCTTAGCACTGCTTTCATTGTGTCCCAAAGATTTGGGTATGTTGTGCCTTCATTTTCATTAAATTCTAAAAAGTCTCTGATTTCTTTCTTTATTTCTTCTTTGGCCAAGGTGTCATTGAGTAGAGTATTGTTCAGCCTCCATGTGTATGTGGGCTTTCTATTGTTTTTGTTGCCATTGAAGACCACTCTCACTCCATAGTGATCCGATAGGAGGCACGGAATTAGTTCGATCTGTTTATATTTGTTGAGGTCTGTATTGTGACCAATTATATGGTCGATTTTGGAGAAGGTACCATGAGGTGCTGAGAAAAAGGTATATTCTTTTGTTTTAGGGTGAAATGTTCTATAAATATCAGTCAAGTCCAATTGGTCCAAAGCTTCAATTAGTTTTATTATGTCCCTGTTTAGTTTCTGTTTTCCTGTTCGGTCCATTGAGGAGAGTGGAATGTTGAAGTCACCCACAATTATTGTGTTAGGTGTAATGTGTGATTTGAGCTTTAATAAAGTTTCTTTTACGAATGAGGGTGCCCTTGCATTTGGAGCATAGATGTTCAGAATTGAAAGTTCTTCTTGGTGGATTTTTCCTTTGACCAGCAAGAAGTGTCCTTCTATATCTCTTTTGATGACTTTAGGTTGAAAGTCAATTTTATCTGATATTAGAATGGCTACTCCGGCTCATTTCCTGAGACCATTGGCTTGTAAAATTGTCTTCTAGCCTTTTACTCTAAGGTAGTTTTTGTCTTTGACATTGAGGTGTGTTTCCTGTATGCAGCAAAATGTAGGGTCCTGTTTTCTTATCCAGTCTGTTAGTCTATGTCTTTTTATTGGGGAGTTGAGTCCATTGACATTAAGAGGTATTAAGGAATAGTGATTATAACTTCCTGTCATTTTCAATGTTATTTTTATATTTGAGTGGTTATCTCCTTTTGGGTTTGATGAAAAAAGGTAACTATCTTTCTTTTCCAAGGGTGTATTTTCCCTCCTTGTATTGGAGTTTTCCTCCTATTATTCTTTGTAGAGCTGGGTTTGTAGAAAGATATTATGTAAATTTGGTTTTGTCATGGAATATCTTGGTTTCTCCATCTATTGTGATTGAGATTTTTCCTGGGTATAGTAGTCTTGGCTGACATTTGTGTTCTGTTAGAGTCTGCATGAGATCTGCCCAGGATCGTCTAGCTTTCATGGTCTCAGGTGAGAAGTCTGGTGTGATTCTGATAGGTCTTCCTTTATATGTTACTTGGCCTTTTTCTCTTGCTGCCTGTAATATTCTTTGTTTAGTACATTTGGGGTTTTGATTGTTATGTGACAGGAGGTGTTTCTTCTCAGGTCCAGTCTTTTTGGAGTTCTGTAGGCTTCTTGTATATTCATGGGCATCTCTCTTTATGTTGGGAAAGTTTTCTTCCATAAATTTGTTGAAGATATTTGCTGGCCCTTTCAGCCGTAAATCTTCACTCTCATCTATACCTATAATCCTTAGGTTTGGTCTTCTCATTGTGTCCTGGATTTCCCGGATGTTCTGGGATACAAGCTTTTTGCATTTTGCATTTTCTTTGACTGTTGAGTCAATGGTTTGTATGGTATCTTTGGCATCTGAGATTCTTTCTTCCATCTCTTGTATTCTGTTGTTGATATTTGCATCTATGGCCCCTGATTTCTTCTCAAGGTTTTCTATCTCCAAAGTTGTCTCCCTTTGTGATTTCTTAGTTGTTTCTACTTCTGGTTTTAGATCCTGGATGTTTTTGCTTAGCTCCTTCACTTATTTGTTTGTGTTTTCCTGTAATTCTTTAAGAGATTTTTGTGTTTCCTCTTTCATGACTCCTGCTGTTTGACTCACTTTCTCCTGCATTTCTTTAAGTTTGTGTGTGTGTGTGTGTGTGTGTGTGTGTTTCTTCTTTATTGGCTTTATTGGCTTCTATCTCTTGAGCCTTATTCTCCTGAATTTCTTTAAGTGATTTTTGTGTTTCCATTAATTGGGTTTCTAGCTTATTCATGTTTCCCTGTATTTCTTTAAGAGATTCATTTATGTCCTTTTTGTGTTCTTCTAGCAGTATCATGAACAGTGATTTTAAATCCAAATCTTTTTTTTCTGGTGTGTTTGTGTAACCAGGACTTGCTGATGTTGGAGAGTTTGGTTCAGACGCTGCCATATTGCCTAGATTTCTGTTAGTAGTGTTCCTGCGTTTGCCCTTTGCCATCTTGTTATTTCTGGTGTTAGTTGGTCTTGTCTCTGGCTTGTATTTGTGCCTCCTGTGACGCTGTAGGGCTAGGTTTCCCCTGTTACAGATCGCTGATGTGCTGTCCTCTTCTTGGGTACACTTGGAGCCCTCGTGTGCCTTGCCCCAGGTTGTCTGTGTGAACCAGGTGGTGCCTGTTTGCTCCTTCAGGGAGTGCTGATGGTGTATGCTGCGGGACCTTTTCTGAGTGCTGGTCACTCTGCTCGGCAGCTGATCTCCCAACCCGGTTGGTGCACACAAGGCTAGCCTAGCTGCTGAGGCCCTAAGTCTAGGCAAAAGCCTGGCAGGCTAAGGCCCAAGCAAAGTTCCCCTCCGGCTATAACTGTTAATTGGATCTGTCAGGTGACCAGGATGGCAGAGTGTGTGTGCAGGCCAACACCCTCGGGCTTAGACACCCCCCCACCCCACGATGTTGGCCTTGGGTTATATTTGCATACCTCAATCTGTCTGATTTCTCTGGCGCCGGAGATCCAAGATGTCGGAGAGACTCTGCTGATGGCTCTTCCGCTGGACCAGCTGCTGTTGCTGCTGCCACCGCCGCCGCTGCCCCCCTTGCTCCTATATATTTATTCATTTATTGCAGTGCTGGAAACTCAACCCTAAGCCTCAGGAGTAGTACTATAAACAAGCACTCTACCACTGAGTCACACATTCCACATCAATCCTTGGTTTAATATAAGCAAATGACAAATTTATTCATCTAATGTTAGAGATTGAACCAAGAACCTCATGTATGTTGAACAAGGATTCTACCACTGAGTTACATCCTGAGCCCAAAGACAGACTTTTTAAAGTCTTGTAATATGCTATGTAGAAAGTTACTGTTATGTCTACCTTAATATTATATGCTAAAAGTACAGGCTCTAGTGTCAAGTATAATGCTATATGAACTGTTCTTTGGATTTTACAAGTAATAGATAATGGAAATTATTTTCCAGTTTAATGAACATTACTCTGCAGTAAATCTAAATCCTCCTTCATCACAGCAAGGAATTGGTAAGTGTTTTGAAGTTTTCTACATGTAAAATATATTAACTTTCCTCCGTGGTAGGAAAGTTTGTTTGAAAGAAAGATAGGTTGGTTTATTTCTAATTGATTTGAGATGGGGGTCACTCCGTTTACTTATTTAAAAACATTTGCTTGTAGACTCTGTTAACTCAGTAGACAGTGCTATAGTCTCATCACACAGTAAAAGTAGTAACTGTTCTCTCTGTTCTCATTTCCCTTACTCCTGCCCTCTTTTCTTCTTCATTCTTTCAGCACTTAACCATCTTTCACAACTCTGCCAATGCCTGTTTTCTTCAATATTACTGACTTCTCAATTATCAAATGTTATGCATATCTTATATTTATCATATTTAGTGCTTTTAAATAATTTAACATTAATTATTCCCATTCTTTTAGAAATTGTTTTATCTTGGTGCATACTTTTTATTGGGTAGCCCTTTTTCCTTTATTCGTTGGTTAGTTAATTCAGTCAATATTTGTATATGTGTATGTATTTCATTTGTTACCAGGTATTGCTTTCGTCTTTGGTGACAGAATAGTGGCAAGAATTCAGAATCCTCATAGTGCTTGTATTCTGTTGGGAGAGATAGAAGATAGACAAATAAACGTATATAATATTATTTATGCATATGATACTAATGCACTAAATAGTTTATGGACTTTAAGAGTTAGTAAGATTCATATTATAATTTTTATATATTTACTTTGTAGAAGGATGTGAAGTAAGAAATAACAGTGTGTATAGTGTCTTTTGTCTTACTGAGAACCTGTCGGTTACCCAAATGATAAGATTTCTTTTGCTACCTCATCCACATTGAACATGTCATACTGCTATGGACAAGACACATGGAGCATGTACATCACCTTGACACACAAAAGCTACACTTTCAGTTTCCCATCAGTCATTTATTCCATTTTAGTCATGCCTATATGCTAATTCATAGCTTCTCTAATTCACATGTATTCTTACACAGCACAGTTGGCAGAAGCAACATTCAACATTTACCCCTAATCCTGTTTTCTAAGAAAATATTATTATGAGAAGTGAAATTCTTAAGTCATCATTCCATGTTGGTTTGACTCAGCCCTGGCTTGAGTTAACTTCTAAATACTAAGAAGAAAAGTAAACCAGAATAAGACTAGGAAATAGTTGGTTTAGGAAAATGGTTGGTGTGCTACAAGGGAATTAGGGAACACATCAATGAAAGATATTTGAGCCGGGCAGTGGTGGAGCATGCCTGTAATCCCAGTACTTGGGAGGCAGAGGCAGGCGGATTTCTAAGTTCAAGGCCAACCTGGTCTACAGAGTGAGTTCCAGGACAGCCAGGGCTACACAGAGAAACCCTGTCTCAAAAAAAAAAAAATGAATAGAGGCACAAGGAGATGGACATAGTAGCTACTGGAAAACATATTCTAGGCAAAGATTGAAAAGGTCTTACATGATAGCATGCCTGGTATAGTCAGTGAAAAGCAGGTAAAATGTATGATTAAAATGGAGATGTGTTCTTGGATTCGGTTGGCAAGAATTTTATTGAGTATTTTTGCATCGATGTTCATAAGGGAGATTGGTCTGAAGTTTTCTTTCTTTGTTGGATCTTTGTGTGGTTTTGGTATCAGTGTAACTGTGGCTTTGTAGAAGGAATTGGGTAGGGTTCTTTCTGTTTCTATTTTGTGGAATAGTTTGAAGAGTATTGGTGTTAGGTCTTCTTTGAAGGTCTGATAGAATTCTGCACTGAAACCATCTGGTCCTGTACTTTTTTTGGTTGGAAGACTTTCTATGACCCCTTCTATTTCTTTAGGGGTTATGGGACTGTTTAGGTGATCTATTTGGTCCTGATTTAATTTTGGTATTTGGTATCTGTCTAGGAAATTGTCCATTTCCTCCAGATTCTCCAGTTGTGTTGAGTATAGGCTTTTGCAGTAGGATCTGATGATTTTTTGGATTTCCTCAGTTTCTGTTGTAATATCTCCCTTTTCATTTCTAATTTTGTTGATTTGGATACTTTCTCTGTGCCCTTTGGTCAGTCTGGCTAAGGGTTTATCTATCTTGTTGATTTTCTCAAAGAACCAGCTCCTGGACTCGTTGATTCTTTGTATGGTTCTCTTTGTTTCCACTTGATTGATTTCAGCCCTGAGTTTGATGATTTCTTGTCTTCTACTCCTCCTGGGTGAAATAGCTTCTTTTTGTTCCAGGGCTTTCAGGTGTGTCCCTAAGCTGCTAGTATATGCTCTCTCCATTTTCTTTTTGGAGGCACTCAGGGCTATGAGTTTTCCTCTTAGCACTGCTTTCATTGTGTCCCAAAGATTTTGGTATGTTGTGCCTTCATTTTCATTAAATTCTAAAAAGTCTCTGATTTCTTTCTTTATTTCTTCTTTGGCCAAGGTGTCATTGAGTAGAGTATTGTTCAGCCTCCATGTGTATGTGGGCTTTCTGTTGTTTTTGTTGCTATTGAAAACCACTCTTACACCATAGTGATCTGATAGGAGGCATGGGATTAGTTCGATCTTCTTGTATTTGTTGAGGTCTTTCTTGTGACCAATTATATGGTCAGTTTTGGAGAAGGTACCATGAGGTGCTGAGAAAAAGGTATATTCTTTTGCTTTAGGGTGAAATGT
This sequence comes from Apodemus sylvaticus, assembly GCF_947179515.1. Lineage (NCBI taxonomy): Eukaryota > Metazoa > Chordata > Mammalia > Rodentia > Muridae > Apodemus > Apodemus sylvaticus. Next base: position 49,573,369 of record NC_067477.1, read on the forward strand.
TCTATAAATATCCGTCAAATCCAATTGGTCTAAAGCTTCAATTAGTTTTACTCTGTCCCTGTTTAGTTTCTGTTTTCCTGATCGGTCCATTGAGGAGAGTGGAGTGTTGAAGTCACCCAAAATTATTGTGTTAGGTGCAATGTGTGCTTTGAGCTTTAGTAAAGTTTCTTTTACAAATGAGGGTGCCCTTGTATTTGGAGCATAAAAAAATGGAGAGGAAGGAGAATAGTGCAGAAAAAATAAGTCATAAGTGTGAGAAGGAATAAATCATGTTTGACCCTTTGACCATTAAAATCTTCAGATTTTTTTTTTCCTAAATAATGTAGGTAGCCACTGGAGAGTTATGAGCAAATGACTGAAATGATCTGATGGGATTTTTTTAAATAGATTCTGTGGATTGCTATATGGAGAACACACTGTATAAGAAGGGTAAATGCAGAAAGATGATAGCATGCTATTAAAATGATTTAAGTAGAAACTGATAGCTGTGAAACCTTTTCCAAACTCTAGGCTTGTGTTTCTGATTGAATAATGATAAGCTCTTTATCTAATATACCTTTTTGACATTAAAACCCAGTATATCTGAAATAAATGCTATTCTCCTTTTGATATCCCTGATGGTTATCTCCATTATTCTGCTTGTCAAGATTTAGAGTATCAGCAATAATTTTAACTTCTCTCTCTGTTGTTATAATTAACTTCAACTAGGCATCAAGCTTTATCAGTTTTTAGAAATATTTTGTTCTATTTTTAGTGATATTACTGTGTTTCCAACTCATAACCATTCACATGAGATATTGTAATAACATCCTAATTGATGTTTTTGTCTTCTTGGCTTACCTATAAATCACATCTTCACCTTCTTTAAGCATAATGCTGACTACCATCTGCATTGTCAAACACTTAAGTGGATTTCATTGACTGTCACCATCTTCTTACTTCTCTAACTTAACTTTAAAAACAAAATTACCTGTCTTTGGTCAGACTAAAGAGTTCAACATAATCTTAAGTATGTTCATACATTTTACCTGCTTGTTTCTTGCAACCTCCAAATTCCATCTTTATCTTTGAAGAGTAACTTCTCATCCATAAAATCTTTATTTCCGTTTTCTACCTTCCATTCCCAAAATAATCTCTCCACTTTTATGAATCTTTTTAAAAAATGTTTATATTCTACATAATATCATTAAGTACCTATGAATATATAAAAACATTCTCTGAATCTTTTAGGATAAGGATTTGCTTTATATTTACCTTTGAATTTCTCAGAGCACTTAAAATACTGTTTTATATAACAGTATACATTTGTTTATAGAGTGATTAGGAACTTTATGAAAACTTCATAGGAACTCTTAAAAAGAAAATAAAACTCATTTATGCAAAGGGAAATTCAAGATTTTATTTCTTTCAGAATCTATGTTTTTTGTCTATTTAAAGTCTTATGGTTAGAAAATGAAGTTGGTAAAGAAAAAAATTAAAAGGCAGTGAGAGAACTCAAATATCTGTAATAGTTCATCCTGATTACAGGATAGCCAGTGTCTGACTGTTGCTTGACTGACCTTTGTTTAAAGTGAAATAATGATGTTAAAAATTCATAAATTTCAAAGTAGCACAAAGAACATTTTCTGTTTAAGTTACCAACTAACTAGCTCTGTATATGGAGAAAATGCTTTATGCCACTTGTTTCAGATAAGCCATTTGATTGCTGTAAATTTTAAACTGTTGAGTAATAGCTGATTTTAAAGAGTGAAAAATATTTTTACTTTCAGTTTTAAATAATGAATAATGAATGAAAACTGGTATGTTTTTCTTGTGCCAATCCTTGCAGTCAATAAACAAATCTACAAGTGATATTGATTTATAAATTTTCTTTCAAAACTGTGGGAAACTCTTTTCATAGATTTGTCAAAAGTTTTGAATACTGCTATAACCATATTTTGTAATTATGCAATAAATAATAGCTGGATAAATCTGACCTATGCAGCATCTCAGATGCAGCACTTTTCCTCTCCATATCCACTGCTGTGGTGATAGGTAAAGGACATTTTCTCTCTAACTGTTGGAGACTATATTTTCACCTGTTGGTGTTCATTACTTCTAGATGCTCCTTTTCATCCATTCTGTACATGCTTTCTAAAATAACCTTACAAAGCAGCTTAAGTCATGTTATAGCTGTATGTGACAATACTTAATGGTTTCCTCTTACTTATTTAAGTCTACATTCTATAGTGAGACATTCAGTAGTCATTGAAAGCACATTTTCATGAACTCTTGTTTATCTTTGTTATTTTTTTAGTGCCCCTGATAACTTGAATGGATTTATGTTTCCTATGGATTACTGTTTGTTATGCAGATCTGTCTCTGTACATGAGTGCTATTTATTTGAAATATTTTACCTTAGTTTGTGTTCTGTACACTTGAGTTCAAATTATAAGTATCGCTCAAGTTAGAGTTTACCTTTCATAGAACCAAAGACAATGCCTTATGTGTGTGAAGAATGCATTTAAATATCTGCTAAATAGATAAGATTTAATGTTTATTTATTGTGTGCAGTATACTGTAATCTAGTAGATTGTTTTATATAAAATGAATACAATGATGATTCAATATTTATATTCTTCAGGAAATTTATTTGGGAAATCAGAAGAAGATGCCTTCACATTTTCTTTTTCATCAGACTCTTCTCACACATTTGGAGCTGGAAAAGATGACTTTAGTTTTCCATTTTCTTTTGAACAGGATCAAAGCACAATGTCTTCCTCTTCCTCAAAAGATTTTTCATCCTCACAAAATAAAACACAATTTATGTTTTTTTGAATTATTATTTTTGAGCTACTTAATGCTATTTAGCTATTGGAACTATTTAATAACTGTAAAAATTTGTATTATCACTGACTGCAAGATACATTTTTGTCAATTAAAGTAGTAATTGTTACTACAGTTGAATAATTTGATGTTATTTAAATATCAAATATTTTATTTTTATTTGTGACACTAGCTGATAATTACTTATTTTGGTTTTGACTTTTAGGCCCTATTAACAATCTTTTTATCTTCGAGCTGTCAATACTTCTTCCATAATTTTTTTAATAATATTAAATCTATTTCTCCCTGTAATTTGAGTTTTAGTCCAATAGTACTTAGTTATTTTGGTAATAACAAGAGTGCCTTCAAACTATCAGAAGACCTTTTAATAATTGTCCAGAATTCATAATTTAGGCATTAAAATTTTGAAATCATTGGATTTTAGTTACACTTTTTTTGGCAGAATGCAGAATGGTATTCTGATTATAATTTTAAAAACTTCATGTCAATAACAGTAAAATTTATGTTATTTTCTCTTAAATAAAACAGTAAAATTCCAGTTTTGTCAATTATGTTAGTATGTCTTTAAGAAAGTGAAAAGTGAGAAAAAGGCTAATAGTTGAAGATTGTATTGTTATATCACTGATTGCCCTGGTTAAACCTTTTTTGAAGAGTAGAGCAGCTGGGATAAGAGCCTTCTGGTCACCATTTGCACCAGGGAGCCCAGTGGCTCAGCAGCCTTCTGTGCACATCCTGCCAAGAAAGAGTGAACTCCCAGCAGTGCCTCCAGGTTTTTTTTTTTTTTTTTTTTTTTTTTTTTTTTTTTGAGACAGAGTCTCATGTAGCTCAGACTGGCCTTGTGTAGCTGAGGATGGTCTTTAACTTGTCCTGCCACCCCACCCCATCCCATCCCCTGGCCAGGGTTTCTCTGTGTAGTCCTGGCTGTCCCGCGACTCACTCTGTAGAACTGGCTGGCCTTGAACTCACAGAGACTAGCCTGCCTCTGCCTTCCAAGTACTAGGTTTAAAGGTGTGCACCACCACTCCCTGGCCGAGTGCCTCCACTTCTGAGCATGGAGGTAAGAACTCCACTTTCTCTCCACTTTCTCTCTGGAGGGGAACAGCTAGGAGAACACAGGGCATATATTCAGTAGAGCAGCTGGGACAGGAGCCTTCCAATCTCCATTTGCAACAGGGAGCCAGGCAACTCCACAGCCTTATGTGCACAGACCCTGCCAGTTGGTCTCCCAGGAGTACAGATTCAGGCTTACAGGCCCACAGGAGGGATAAGCTCCAGCCAGATACAGCAAGAGATAATCAGATGGCAAAAGGCAAGCACAAGAACCCTACTAACAAACCAAGGCTACTTGGCAACATCAGAACTCAGTTCTCCCACCACAGAAAGTCCCAGATACCCCAACATACCGGAAAAGCAAGAGTTGGATTTAAAATCAGCATATCATGATGCTGATAGAGGACTTCAAGAAGGACATAAATAACTCCCTTAAAGAAATACAGGAAAACTTGGATCAACAGGTAGAAGCCCTTAAAGAGGAAAAACAAAAATCCCTTAAAGAAATACAGGAGAACATGGGTCAACAGGTAGAAGCCCTTGAAGAGGAAACACAAAAATCTCTTAACAAATTACAGGAAAACACAAACAAGTAAAGGAACTGAACAAAATCATCCAGGATCTAAAAATGGACGTAGAAACAAGAAATCACAAAGGGAGGCAACTCTGGAGATAGAAAATCTTGGAAAGGAATCAGGAGTCATAGATGCAAGCATCAACAACAGAATACAAAAGACAGAAGAAAGAATCTCAGGTGCTGAAGATAATAGAAAACATTGACTTTAACAGTCAAAAAAATGCAAAATGCAAAAAGCTTGTAACCCAAAACATCCAGGAAATCTAGGACACAATAAGAAGAACAAACCTAAGGATTATAGGTATAGGTATAGAAGAGGGTGAAGATTTACAAATTAAAGGGCCAGTAAATATCAACAAAATTATAGAAGAAAACTTGCCTAACCTAAAGAAAGATGCATAAAGAAAGAGCATTCAAGAAGCCTATAGAACTTCAAACAAGCCGGGCGGTGGTGGCGCATACCTGTAATCCCAGCACTCTGGGAGGCAGAGGAGGGCAGATTTCTGAGTTTGAGGCCAGCCTGGTCTACAGAGTGAGTTCCGGGACAGCCTGGGCTATACAGATAAACCCTGTCTCAGAAAGGAAGGAAGGAAAGAAAGAAAGAGGGAGAGAGAGAAACGTCAAACAGCCTGGACCAGAACAGAAATTCCTTCTGGCATATAATAATCAAAACACCAAATGCACTAAACAAAGATTAGAAGCAGTAAGGGGAAAAGGTCAAGTAACTTATAAAGGCAGACCTATTAGAATTACACCAGACTTCTCACTGGAAACTATGAAAGCTAGAAGATCCTGGGCAGATCTCATACAGACCCTAAGAGAACACAAATGCCAGCCCAGACTCCTATACCCAGCAAACTCTTCAATCACCATAGATTGAGAAACCAAGTTATTCCATGATAAAACCAAATTTACACAATATCTTTCCATAAATCCAGCCCTACAAAGGATAATAGATGGAAAACACCATCATAGGGAGGGAAACTACACCCTAGAAAAAGCAAGAAAGTAATCTTCCAACAAACCCAAAAGATAACCACACAAACAAAAATAACAGGAAGCAACAATCACTTTTCCTTAATATTTCTTAATATCAGTGGACTCAATTCCACGATAAAAAGACATAGACTAGCAGACTGGATATGTAAATAGGACCCAGCATTTTGCTGCATACAGGAAATGCACCTCAGTGTCAAAGACAAACACTACCTCAGAGTATAAGGCTGGAAAACAATTTTCCAAGTGAATGGTTCCAGAAAACAAATTGGAGCGGCCATCCTAGTATCCAATAAAATAGGCTTTCAACCAAAAGTCATCAAAAAGACACAGAAGGACCCTTCATGCTCATCAAAGGAAAAATCAAACAAGAAGAACTCTCAGTATTGAACAATTATGCTCCAAATGCAAGGGCACCCACATTCTTAAACTTTACTGAAGCTCAAAGCACACATTGCACCTCACACGATAGTTGTGGGTGACTTCAACACCCCACTCTCATCAATGGACTCAGGGAAACAAACTAAACAGAGACACAGTGAAACTAACAAAAGTTATGGACCAAATGGATTTAACAGATATCTATAGAACATTTCATCCTGAATCAAAAGAATATACCTAATTTTCAGCACCTTATGGTACCTTCTCCAAAATTGACCATATAATTGGTCACAAAACATACCTCGACAGATAGGAGAAGATTGAAATAATCCCATGCCTCCTATCAGATCAATACAGATTAAAACTGGTCTTCAATAGTAACAAACACAATAGAAAACCCACATACACATGGAAGCTGAACAATGCTCTATTCAATGATAGCTTGGTCAAGGAAAAAATAAGGGAAGACATCTGTAGTGGCTATTCCTGGTTGTCAACTTGACTATATCTGGAATGAACTACAGTCTAGAATTGAAAGGCTCAGCTATGATCCTAATTTGGAGGCTCAGAGATGTAAGTTTCTGACCTGGATCTTGGTATGGAGATCTTGATGCATAGTGGCTAAGACAACGAGATCTCTGAGTTCAAGATCATTTGGGATTAAAGGCATGGATGCACACCCCTTTAATCTGGGCCACACCCTCTGCTGGAGAACTACAGCCTTTAATCTGGGCTATACACTGGCTGGAGATATATAAGGACATTGGAAGAAGGGAGATTTACTCACTCTTCCTTGCCTGCTTGCCTCGTGGGACTGAGAAACTGCTAGATCCTTGGACTTCCATCCACAGCTGCTGCTGACCATTGTTGGGGAGTTGGACTATAGACTGTAAGTCATCGACAAATTCCCTAACTATATAAAGACTAGCCATACATTCTATGTCTCTAGAGAACCCAAACTAATACAACATCAAAGATTTTAGAATTTAATGAAAATGATGGCACAACATCCCCAAACTTATGGGACACAATGAGAGCAGTGCTAAGAGGAAAAATTATATTTCTGAATGCCTCCAAAAAGAAACTGGAGAGAGAGCATACACTAGCAGCCTAACAGCATACGTGAAAGCTCGAGAGCAGAAAGAAGCTAATACACCTAAGAGGAGTAGAAGGCAGGAAATTATCAAATTCAGGGCCAAAATCAACCAAGATGAAACAAAAAACTATACAAAGAATCAACAAAACCAGGAGCTGGTTCTTTGAGAAAATCAACAAGATAAATAAACCCTTAGCCAGACTAACCAGAGGGCACAAAGACAGTATCCAAATTAACAAAATTAGAAATGAAAATCGAGATATAATGACAGAAACAGGAAATTTTTTAAAAATCAGATCCCACTACAAAAGGCTATACTCAACACAACAGGAAAATTTGGATGAAATGGACAATTTTCTAGACAGATACCAAATAAAAAAGTTGAATCATGATCAGATAGACCATCTAAACAGTCTCATAACCCCTAAAAAAATTGAAGCAGTCATTGAAAGTCTCCCAACCAAAAAAAAAAAAAAAAAAAAGCACAGGACCAGATGGTTTTAGTGCAGAATTCTATCAGACCTTCAAAGAAGACCTAACACCAATACTTTCCAAACTATTCTACAAAATAGAAACAGAAGAAAAACTGCCCAACTCATTCTATGAAACCCCAATTACGCTGATACCAAAACCACATAAAGATCCAACCAAGAAAGAACTTCAGACCAATTTCCCTTATGAATATTGATGCAAAAAATACTCAATAAAATTCTTGCCAACCATATCCAAGAACACATCAAAATGATCAATCAGCACAATCAAATAGGCTTCATCCCCGGGATGCAGGAGTGGTTCAATATATGGAAATCCATCAATGTAATCCACTACATAAAGAAAAAAACCACATGGTCATTTCATTAGATGCTGAGAAAGCATTCGACAAAATTCAGCATCCTTTCATGTTAATAGTCTTGGAAAGATCAGGAATTCAAGGCCCATACCTAAACATAGTAAAAGCAATATACAACAATCCAGTAGCCAACATCAAACTAAATGTAGAGAAACTTGAAGCAATCCCACTAAAATCAGGGACTAGACAAGGCTGCCCTCTCCATATCTATTCAATATAGTTCTTGAAGTTATAGCTAGAGCAATTAGACAACAAAAGGAGGTCAAAGGAATACAAATTGAAAAGGAAGAAGTCAACTTATCACTATTTGCAGATGATATGATAGTATACTCAAGCAACCCAAAAAACTCCACCAGAGAACTCCTACAGCTGATAAACAACTTCAGCAAAGTGACTGGATATAAAATTAAACAAATCAGTAGCCTTCCTATATTCAAAGGATAAACAGGCTGAGAAATTAGTGAAACAACACTCTTCACAATAGTCACAATATAAAGTATCTTGGTGTGACTCTAGCCAAACAAGTGAAACATCTGTATAACAAGAACTTCAAGTCTCTGAAGAAAGAAATTGAAGAAGACCTCAGAAGATGGAAAGATCTCCCATGCTCCTGGATTGACAGGATTAATATAGTAAAACTGGCCATCTTGCCAAAAACAATCTACAGATTCAATGCAATCTCCATCAAAATTCCAACTCAATTTTTCATACAGCAATTCTCAAATTCACCTGGAATAATAAAAAACCCAGGATAGCTAAAACTATTCTCAACAATAAAAGAACTTCTGGGGGAATCAGTATCCTAGACCTTAAACAGTACCACAGAGCAATAGTGACAAAAACTGCATGGTATTGGTACAGTAACAGACAGGTAGGTCAATGGAATAGAATTGAAGACCCAGAAATGAACCCACACACCTATGGTCACTTGATCTTTGACAAAAGAGCTAAAACCATCCAGTGGAAAAAGATAGCCTTTTTAACAAATGGTTCTGGTTCAACTGGCAGTTAGCATGCCAAAGAATGCAAATTGATCCATTCTAATCTCTTTGTACAAAGCTCAAGTCCAAGTGGACCAAGGACCTCCACATAAAACCAGATACACTGAAACTAATAGAAAAGAAATTGGGGCCCAGCAATGGTGGTGCACACCTTTAATCCCAGCACTTGGGAGGCAGAGGCAGGAGAATTTCTGAATTCGAGACCAGCCTGGTCTACAGAGTGGGTTCCAGGACAACAAGGGCTATACAGAGAAACCCTGTCTTGAAAAACCAAATAAATAAATAAATAAATTGGGGAAGAGCCTCAAGCACATGGACACGGGAAAATGTCCTGAATTTTCCAATACCTTATGCTCTAAGATCAAGAATTGGCAAATGTGACGTCATAAAATCGCAAAGTTTCTGTAAGGCAAAGGACATGGTCAATAGGACAAAACAGAAACCAACAAATTGGGAAAAGATCTTTATCAACCCTACATCCAACAAAGGGCTAATATCTAATATATACAAAGAACTCAAGAAGTTAGACTCCAGAGAACCAAATAACCGTATTAAAAGGGGGGTACAGAGCTAAAAAAAGAATTTTCACCTGAGGAATATCGAATGGCCGAGAAGCACCTAAAGAAATGTTCAACATTCTTAGTCATCAGAGAAATGCAAATCAAAAAAAAAAAAAAACCTGAGATTTCATCTCACACCAGTCAGAATGGCTAAGATCAAAAACTCAGGTGCTGGCGAGGATGGGGAGAAAGAGGAACACTCCTCTACTGCTGGTGGGATTGCAAGCTGGTACACTCTAGAAATCGGTTTGGCAGTTCCTCAGAAAGTTAGGCATAATACTACCAGAGTACCCTGCTATACCACTCCTGGGCATATACCCAGAGGATTCTCCAGCGTATAATAAGGACACAATGTGTTCCACTATGTTCATAGCAGCCTTATTTATAATAGCCAGAAGCTGGAAAGGGCCCAGATGTCCCTTAACTGAGGAATGGATACAGAAAATGTGGTACAATTACACAATGGAATACTACTCAGCTATGAAAAACAATGAATTTATGAAATTCTTAAATAAATGGATGGAACTAGAAAATATCCTGAGTGAGGTAACCCAATAACAAAAGAACCCACATGGTATACACTCACTGATAAGTAGATATTAGCACAGAAGTCTGAAATACCCAAGATGCAATTCACAGACCAAATGAAGCTCACAAAGAAGGAAGAACAAAGTATGGATGGATACTTTGGTCCTTCTTGGAAGGGGGAACAAAATACCCACAGGAGGAGATATAGAGACAAGATGTGGAGCAGAGACCAAGGGAAAGACCATCTAGAGACTGCCCCTCCTAGGGATCCATCCCATATACAGTTACAAAACCCAGACACTATTGTGGATGCTAACAAGTGCTTGCTGACAAGAGCCTGATATAGCTGTCACCTGGGAGGCTCTGCCAGTACCTGACAAATACAGAGGTGAGTGCACTCAGCCAACCATTGAACTGAGCACAGGGTCCCCAATGGAGGAGCTAGAGAAAGGACCCAAGGAGCTGAAGGGGTTTGCAGTGCTATAGGAGGAATCACAATTTGAACCACCCAGTATCCCCCAGAATTCCCAGGGACTAAATCACCAACCAAAGAGTACACATGGAGGGACCCATGGCTCCAGATGCATAAGCAGCAGAGGATAGCCTTGTTAGACATCAAAGGGAGGAGAGGCCCTTGGTGCTGAGAAGGCTAGATGCCCCAGTATAGGTGAATACCAGGACAGGGAAGCATAAGTGGGTGGATTAGTGAGCAGGGGGAGAGGGGACCAGAAAAAGTAAATTTACATTTGAAATGTAAATGAATATATCTAATAAAAATATGTCTAATATTCTAAAATATATTCTAATATAAAAAGAATATATCTAATAAAAATAAAATTTAAAAAATATCCTTTTTTGAAGAATAACATTTTTTTGTTTTTCATCTTCAAGAAGGAACATTTAATAATAAAATTTTTACAGTTTATTTCACATTTGTAATTCATGTTTGTTTTTATATTCTGTATTTGTTAATTATATAGCTTAAATTATATTGAAAATTTGATGAAATTATATATATATTGCTTAATTTTTATGTGCTTTTCAAATTGAGTTATCAAGTAATAAAAAGAGTATGACTGCATATTTTGATGCATAATTAGTCATGGATTTTTATTTTTATTTTTTTACATTTTTTAAAAACAAATTAATCTTTTTTTTTCTATTTTGGTTTTTCAAGACGGGGTTTCTCTGTGTAGCCCTGGCTGTCCTGGAACTCACTCTGTAGACCAGGCTGACCTTGAACTCAGAAATCTGCCTGCCTCTGCCTCCCAAGTTGCTGGGATTAAAGGTGTGCACCACTACTGCCGGAGCTTCTTAATCATTTTTTACAGTCCAGATTGTATTCCCCATCCTGGTCCACCCTCTGACTGTCCCTCATCCCATACCTCACCCCCACCACGATTCCCCTCCTGTCTCCTGGAGGATGTCCCCACCCACTCACCTCCTACCCCCTTCTACTTATCACCCCACCAGACCTCCCCACTCCCTGGGGCTCCAAGGTTCTCAAGGGTTAGGTGCATCTTCTCTGACTGAACCCAGATCAGGCAGTCCTCTGCTGTATATATATTGGGGGCCTCATATCAGCTGGTGTATGCTGCCTGATTGGTGGCCCAGTGTCTGAGAGATCTCAGGGGTCTAGGTTAGTTGAGACTGCTGGTCCTCCTACATGATTGCCCTCCTCCTCAGCTTCTTTCAGCTTTTCCATAATTCAACCACAGGGGTCAGCAGCTGCTGTTCTTTGGTTGGGTGTAAATATCTGCATCTGACCCTTTCAGCTACTTGTTGAGTCTTATGGAGGACAGTCATGATAGGTCCCTTTTTGTGAGTGCTCCATAGCTTTAGTAATAGTGACTGACAGACTTTTAAGCTGTGATCTTTTTTTCCTACATCTGGTCAAACTGCAGAGAAAACCCGATTGCATTCTCCTTGCTGCCAACAGAAAGTTCAAAGCTTTTATGGACCCCCTCACTCCTAATCATTATTGAAAACTCAAATGCTTTGTAAAGCCATTCTCAAGACATTTTAACCTTGGACGTTTCTCCCCAGAAATCATTGCTATATGAGCAGAAAATTGTTTCTTACTAGATTATGATACAGGTATGAAGAATCATCATTCTCAACATTCAAGGCAGAATTTGAGTGAGGGTCTGTAAATGTCTACATGTCATAGTTTAGTGAATTAAGCCTTTCCAAAGATTTCTGGGGACTGGTCTAATAAGTGATAGAATTTAGGACCACTTTAAACTGGATATTTATTTTAAATATTTAAATATTTATTTATTTGTATGAATGTTTTCTGGCATATATGTCACTATGTGTATGTCTGGTGCCTGCAAAAGTCAGAAGAGGGTGACAGATTCCCTGGGACTAGAGTTAAAGAGAATTGTGAGGCACCGTGTAGGTGCTGGGAACCAAATCCAAGTCCTCTGGAAAAGCAGCCAGTGCTTTTAACCTCTGTACCATCTATCTAGCCTCAATATATAAGTTTTTATCTTTTGAAATAATTTTATATTTCAGAATATAAAAATCTAAACCTTAAATATCTGATTAAAAGAATGAAAAAGAATTCTAGATTAAAATTTAGATTATTATAATTATGATATTCTTTGAATAAATATAAAAATAAATAGAAATATATCTTCTTGCAAAAAATGTTTTTCAAAAGTTTTATAAGACAGGATACTGTGGTGTGTGTGTGTGTATGTATGTGCGTGTGTGTGTGTGTGTGTGTGTGTGTGTGTGTGTGTGTGTTTGTGTGTGAATATGATCTAAGCACACTATATCCATGGATGGGGATGTCATAAAACTACTATATCCATGGATGGGGATGTCATAAAACTCAACTGTATAATGCATATATACTTTAAAACTCTGGGAATTTTATTTCTGTATCAGATACCTTTTATATGGCATGACATAAATTTGATACTATAAAGATACTCTATCTATATAAGAAAAAAAAAGATTTGGAATTGGGTTGTTTTAAGAGACTCAAAAGTCAGGCAGTAGTGGTACTACATGTCTTTAATTCCAGCATTTAGGAGGCAGAGACAGACATATCTCTGTGAGTTCAAGGTCAGCCTGGTCTACAGACTGCATTCCAGGACAGCCAGGACTGCACAGAGAAAAACCAACATATATTATATTATATTATATTATATTATATTATATTATATTATATTATATTATATTATATTATATTATGTTAATATATTATATATAAGCAACTTATATGGTTAGATTTATTATATATCAATAAGTGATACAAAACAAAATGGTGTTTTAAAAATATCTAGTGTATGTGCACGTGTCATTTTGAGAATGTATGAATAGTTCAGTCTTCCATTCAGAAACATACAATATAACATGATTAAGAAGACAAAACACAGGAAATAACAAAATAATACTACAATAAAGTAGTTAAATTTTTTCATAGACTGTACTGATGTGTTGTAGAAAAGACACCAGTTTCTTTTTTTAAAAAAAAAATTAAGGTATGAACTGAAAAAGCTTAAGAAATGGTTCAGTGAAGAAGTAAGTTCATAATTAGGGCTTTAAAAGTATGTAGATTATAAGTGTTCAAGAGTAACTTGACACTGTTAAGTGTACATTTTTGTTAATAAATTACCTAATTAATTGAGCACTAGGGATTGATAGATCACAACTGATGGAGGTGACCTAAAAATAAAAGCAGACAGGCATCTCCAGAAGTAAAATTGTCCTTTTATCAGAACAGTTGAGGGCTGCATCTTTCTGCAGGAGTAGAAATTGTGTGCACTTAGTACCAAGGGGATTGGGGTTTTATAGACTGGAAAAGGGGGAACTTGGAGATGGAAATGTCCATCTGCAGGTCAGTTCCTCTACAGTCTTGCATTGGTAGATCCCAGTGGGGTTTGGTATTCTGATCTACTGATCAGAAGCTTCCACAAGTGTTATCAGTCAAGTCAACTTTTCTATCTGGAGTTTCTCAGTCCATCTGAGGCCTTTATTCAATTCAGGGATTGAATCCAAAGCCTTGTCCATGTAGACTCTAGCACTAAATTAGCTACAACTCTGAATTGATAGCATTTGTATTTATTTATTTACTTCTTTGTTTTGTTATATGGGTAGTATATGATATATCCATGCTAGTGTTCAAGGATTCATGCCCGTGCATGTATCTTTATCTCTTTCTACTGAATTGTCTTGAGACAGGGTCTGTCACTGAACCTGTAGTTCTTGGTTTTAGCTAGCCTGGCTGGCTGGCTACTGAGCTCCCAGGATCCTCAGGCATATGCAGGCACAACCAGCTTTTTGCACAAGAGCTGGGGATTTGAGTTTACATCCATTTCCTTGCTTGCAAAGCAAATACTCTTAGCCACTGAACCATCCCCCAGGCCCCAATTGATGGCATTTTAGCATTGCATATTTTTTTTTACCAACTCTAATGAAAAATGTTTATCAGGATTTCAATAAATTCTTAATAGAGTTGAATTGGTAAAGGAGACAGGGAAAACTTTCCATGTAAAGGAAAACCCATTGGCTAAAGAAAAATAAATACTATGTATGAAGAGAAGTAGTCTTATTGGACTAAAGAAAAACAGGAAATAGAGTTTAATAGATATTGTAGAACTCATATTTGGTAGATCATGGTGTATTTGAACTTGTATTCTGAAAACAATAAGGACAGTAAAAACAATTTTTATTTTAGATACCAGAAAACAAGTGTCTAGAGCTGAAGACTTTCAGTAAAGTGTTTGCCATGCAAGCATAAAGAACTGAATTTAATCTTTTGATTCAACATAAAACAGTTAGTGCTTCTAATCCTAGCACCAGGGAGACAGAGACAGGAAAATCCCTGAGATTCATTGGCCAGCCAGCATTGCATAATGGACAAGTTCTAGAGAAGGAATAGATCTTGCCTCAAAACAAAACATTTAAAAACAAAACCCAAAGTGAATGACATCTGAGGAACAATACCCAAGGTTGCTCTCTTACCTGCATACATACATTCACAAAATAGAATAGCCAAAGAAATTAAACCGACAATATAGTCCATCAAGTGTTAAGAGAACCTAAAGATAAGCCACTGAGAAGGCAGTTACAATTGTCCAGGTGTATGGACCATACCAGGTGTATGTCCAGGTCAACTAATTGACCTATGGCTACTGGCACAGAAAATTAGAAAAAAATGTATCTTATTTAAAAGAAATTCATTTGACTACCATCTTGACATATAAGGTAAAAATAAGACAATTACCTTTTGTAGGTTGTGTTCTGTTTAATCATCAAGTCATCTAATAGCAGGAGCTTGTGCAATGTTTCTAATTTAAAAATAATTTTGTGCATGCCACTGTATATGCACATGTATGCATATATGTAAATATGGCAGCTAGAACTTAGTGCTGGGTATCTTTCCTAATCACTGTCCACTTAGGATAAATTTCAAAAGGGAAAGAATTCCTTTAAAGATAATCTGCTGCTGTCTTAAAATTACAAACTTGCTTTTATTTTTGTAATTGAGTTTATGTAGCCCAGGTTGACCTTGAATTTGGTAGGTAGCCAAGGATAATCTTGAACTTGTGATCTTCCTATTTCCATCTCCTAAGTACTAGGAATATAGGCATATGTCACCACTTCCAGTGAGTGTTCCTGATTTTAGTCAGTAAAATTTCAGAAACATTGGTTCAAATTCCAGAGTCTGCTAATACAGTTGGAAGAAAGATAATCACTGTATATCTAATTTTGTTTAAGAAAAATGCTATTTTAATAGAAGCAGGATAATTTTGGCTCTAGTTAGGAAAGATTTTATAAGAATATAATACTTCATAAAAGTAGTAAAGACTCTTTTTGGTTGGTTTTTGTTTGTTTGTTTGTTTGTTTGTTTGTTTTTGTTTTTTGGGGTTTTTTTTTTTTTTGGTTTTTTTCGAGACAGGGTTTATCTGTGTAGCCCTGGCTGTCTTGGAACTCACTTTGTAGACCAGGCTGGCCTCGAAATCAGAAATCCACCTGCCTCTGCCTCCCAAGTGCTTGGATTAAAGGCATGCACCACCACCATCTGGCAACTCTCATTTTCAAAGTACATGTATATCTAATCATACACTAGCTTCTAGAATATCACTACTGAAGGAACATATACCTCTACCTATGTGTATATATGTCCATGTCTGATAAAAATGAAATGTGAATTTATACAAGTAATTCAGCAACATGTGTTCATCCTGTGTGTGTGCTTTGGATGCTGAAAGTGTTTTAAATCCTGAGGATCCATACACTAAAGGCTTAGTCCCCAGAGGAGACTATACGAGGTGATGAAAGTTTTCAGAGTGAGAAGTTATTGGATCATTATGGCATTAGGGATATGGGACCCTGCTACTTTATCCCTGCACTTTTGATCAAAATGTTTTCATTTGCATCTCCATATGCTCCTGCATGGTGTACCCATCTGCCTCTCTCACCAGAGAATCAAACAGTTCTCCTACATACCTGAGCTTGCACTTAGAACTTCCAAACTGAACTCAATAACCCCTTTTGTCCGAGCTAGCCTTTTTATGATTCTGAGTAGTCTGTTATTTGTCACTGCTGGATATCATTATCTTCAATGTACAAATATTTTCCTGTTCAACCTTAGTATTTAATGTGGCTTCATGTATAAAATAGTTTTAATGAATTTTTCAACTAGAGTATTTTAATTTCCTGTGGCTCTTGTAGTAAATTATCGTAGCAATTTTTAATTAAACAACATTCTGAGGTCTGTAATACAAAACTGATTTTAGGGGGCTGCAATCAAGGTTTAGTCAGCAGGATTTGCTTTCTCTTGAGGCTCTGAAAGAGAATCTGTCCTGTGCCTCCTCCATCTTCTGATTGCTGCTGACATTCAGCTTGTGGTGCATCACTCTACAGAAGCAGGACCAGTGGCATGCATCCCTCCACATGTCCATCTGGATTTATGTTAAAGAGCTAGAGGTCAGGATTGTGGAGATGGAAGATTAATATTGCACAGTAAGTTGGCAGGCTGAATATTCAGGTAAAATTTGATACTGGAATCAAGTTTAAAACCTACAGAACAGGACAGGCAGGAAACTCAAGCTGGGTTTCTATACTTGATTCTATTTTCCATTACTTCTAGGATACTTGTACTTACTGACAACTTTAGCATCCGATTTCTTCTTTACTATGTCAAATTCTGCCTTCAAATTTGTTTTTTCTTTTTACATTGATGCACGTTCAGCTAGTTCTTTGATTGCATTATATTTACTGATTTTAAATGAATTTCAGTCCAGTTGTTCACACATGCAAGCTGTTATGTTATGCTGTGTTATGCTATGCTATGCTATGCTATGCTATGCTATGCTAAGCTATGCTATGCTATGTTATGTTGTCATGTAATATTATGACCTTCCAAAAGTATTTCCTCTTGGAAACATGAAGCTACATTTTTTTTTAGCTTTTAGGTTTTTTTAAATATTTTTATTTTCTATATTCTTTGTTTACATTCCAAATGATTTCCCCTTTCCCGGATCCCCCCTCCCCATATGTCCCATAAACCTTCTTCTCTCCATCCATTCTCCAATCACCTCCCTCCTTTTTTTCTCTGTCTTTATATTCCCCTCCAATGCTAGATCAATCCTTTCCAGGATCAGGACCTTCTCCATACTTCTTCATGGGAGTCGTTTGTTAAGTGATTTATGCCTTGGGTATTCAGGGCTTCTGGGCTAATTAATATCCACTTATCAGAGATTGCATTCCATGTGTATTCTTTTGTGACTGGGTTACCTCACTTAGGATGATATTTTCCAGATCAAACCATTTGCCTAAAAATTTTGTGAATTCATTGTTTCTAATTGCTGAGTAGTATTCCATTGTGTAAATATACCACATTTTCTGTATCCATTCCTCCTTTGAGGGGCATCTGGGTTCTTTCCAGCTTCTGGCTATTATAAATAAGGCTGCTATGAACATAATGGAGCATGTGTCTTTATTGCATGCTGGGGAATCCTTTGGGTATATGCCCAGGAGAGGTATAGCAGGGTCCTCCGGAAGTGTCATGTCCAGTTTTCTGAGGAACCGCCAGACTGATTTCCAAAGTGGTTGTACCATCTTACAGCCCCACCAGCAGTGGAGGAGTGTTCCTCTTTCTCCACATCCTCGCCAATACCTGCTATCTCCTGAGTTTTTGACCTTAGCCATTCTGACTGGTGTAAGGTGAAATCTCAGGGTTGTTTTGATTTGCATTTCCCTAATGACTAATGATGTTGAGCACTTCTTAAGGTGCCTCTTGGCCACCCGAATTTCTTCAGGTGAAAATTCTTTGTTTAGATCTGTACCCCATTTATTAATAGGGTTATATGGTTCCCTGGGGTCTAACTTCTTGAGTTCTTTGTATATATTGGATATTAGCCCTCTATCAGATGTAGGGTTGGTGAATATCCTTTCCCAATTTGATGGTTGCCATTTTGTCCTTTTAACAGTGTCCTTTGCCTTACAGAAACTTTGTAATTTTATGAGGTCCCATTTGTCAATTCTTGATCTTAGAGCATAAGCTATTGGTGATCTGTTCAGGAACTTTTTCCCCGTGCCCATGTTTTCTAGGGTCTTCCCCAGTTTCTTTTCTATTAGTTTCAGTGTGTCTGGTTTTACATGGAAGTCCTTGATCCACTTGGAGTGAATTTTAGTACATGGAGATAAGAATGGATCAATTCTCATTCTTCTGCATGCTGACCTCCAATTGAACCAGCACCATTTGTTGAAAAGGCTATCTTTTTTCCACTGGATGTTTTTGGCTCCTTTGTCGAAGATCAAGTGACCATAGGTGTGTGGGTTCATTTCTGGATCTTCAGTTCTATTCCATTGGTCCACTTGTCTGTCACTGTGCCAATACCATGCAGTTTTTAACACTATTGCTCTGTAGTATTGCTTGAAGTCAGGGATACTGATTCCCCCAGAATTTCTTTTGTTGTTGAGAATAGTTTTAGCTATCCTGGGTTTTTTTTTTTGTCATTCCAGATGAATTTGAGAATTGCTTTTTCTAACTCTGTGAAGAACTGAGTTGGGATTTTGATGGGGATTGCATTGAATCTGTAGATTGCTTTTGGCAAGATGGCCATTTTAACTATATTAATCCTGCCGATCCACGAGCATGGCAGATTTTTCCATTTTCTGAGGTCTTCTTCAATTTCCTTCTTCAGAGACATGAAGTTCTTGTCATATAGATCTTTCACTTGTTTGGTTAGAGTCACACCAAGATACTTTATATTGTGTACTCACACATTATTAAATGATAATTTTCTTTAAGCGCAATCTATCTATCAACATTCATCACTAACCAGCTTGGTGGCTCACACTTGCAGGCCCAACTCTTCAGGAGGCTATCGCTGGAGGATCACTTTAGAACTTAGTAGCTTGTGAGGTGCCTGGGAAACATCACAAGACATGATCTCATAAAAGAGAGGAGGAGAGTTTGTGCATGGTGTTATACATCTATAATCCCAATACTTTGGATGTTACAGAAGTAGAGGTGGGGATATCTCTTTGGGTAGCTGAGTTCAAGGCTAGCCTGTCTTACATAGTAAGTTCTAGCTATATGGGGATATATGATAAGACTGCCTCAAAAGAAAAAAAAGTTTTTCACAACAAAAATTAGAGAGTTGGGCATGGTGGCACACACTTGTAATCCCAGCACTTGGGAGGCAGAGGCAGGCAGATTTCTGAGTTTGAGTCCAGCATGGTCTACAGAGTGAGTTCCAGGACAGCCAGGACCACGCAGAGTAACCCTGTCTCAAAAAAACAAAAAGAAAAAAAAATTAGAGAGGTGTCTGGCCATTGATTATCATATTCAGTTAATAAGATTACCTATTACAGCTGGCATCTTCAGATTTCTCTCTTCTTCCTTCCTGTATCCTCCCTGTATATTAAATCTTTGCTGCCCTTTTATAAGGATGTGTGCAATGCCTTTAGGATCTGTTTGACAAAGATTCAAACTATCACCCCAGCTCAAGATCCTCAACTTAACGATGCTGCCATATGAAGTAACATTCACAGATCCCAGAAAGTAGGTTGTGTATATCTCAGGGAGGGACCCACTTGTCAGCCTAGGGCACAATATTTTTTTTGTCCTCAGTCTTGTCACTTGCTTGACTTTAGATTTTTATGCATTCTTGTCATTTTGGCTGTAAGTGTTAGCCTTTAATGAATGAACACCTCTCCTATTTTTAAAGATTTATTATTTTTTTAAGTATTTTATTTTTTAGTTATTTTTTATTTTCTATATTATTTGTTTACATTACAAAACCTTTCCCCTTTCCCAGTCCCCCCTCCCCATATGTCCCATAAGTCCTCTTCTCTCCAACCATTCTCCTATCTCTCCCCCTCCCTTTTCTCTGTCCTGGTACTCCCCTACAATGCTGGATCAAGCCTTTCCAGGATTAGGGCCCTCTTCTTCCTTCTTCATGGGAATCATTTGAAGTGCTAATTGTATCTTCAGTATTCAGAGTTTCAGGGCTAATTAATATCCACGTATCAATGATTGCATTTCACGTGTATTCTTTTGTAATTGTGTTACCTCGCTTAGGATGATATTGTCCAGTTCCAACCATTTGCCTAAAAAATTCATGAATGCATTGTTTTTAATTGCTGAATAGTACTCCATTGTGTATATATACCACATTTTCTGTATCCATTCCTCCATTGAGGGACATCTGGGTTCTTTTCAGCTTCTGGCTATTATAAATAGGGCTGCTATGAACATAATGGAGCATGTGTCCTTATTGCATGCCGGGGAATCCTCTGGGTATGTGCCCAGGAGTGGTATTGCAGAGCTCTCCGGAAGTGTCATGCCCAGTTTTCTGAAGAACCACCAGACTGATTTCCATAGTGGTTGTACCATCTTGCAAACCCACCAGCAGTGAAGGAGTGTTCCTCTTTCTCCATATCCTGGCCAACACCTGCTATCTCCTGAGTTTTTAACCTTAGCTATTCTGACTGGTGTGAGGTGAAATCACAGGGTTGTTTTGATTTGCATTTCCCTAATGACTAATGATGTTGATCATTTCTTTTTTTTTTATTCGATATATTTTTTATTTACATTTCAAATGATTTCCCCTTTTCTAGACCCCCACTCCCCGAAAGTCCCATCAGCCCTCTTCCCTCCCCCTGTTTTCCCACCAACCCTTCCCACTTCCCTGTTCTGGTTTTGCCCTATACTGCTTCACTGAGTCTTTCCAGAACAAGGGGCCACTCCTCCGTTCTTCTTGTACCTCATTTGATGTGTGGATTATGTTTTGAGTGGGTATTAACCTAGAAAACTGGAATACCCAAAACAGATGTTGAGCATTTAAGGTGCTTCTCGGCCATCCGAATTTCTTCAGGTGAAAATTCTTTGTTTAGATCTGTACCCCATTTTTAATGGGGCTAGCACAGGGACAGGCAAGTGGACCAATGGAATAGAATTGAAGACCCAGAAATGAATCCACACACCTATGGTCACTTGATCTTCGACAAAGGAGCCAAAAACATCCAGTGGAAAAAAGATAGCCTTTTCAACAAATGGTGCTGGTTCAACTGGAGGTCAGCATGCAGGAGAATGCGAATTGATCCATTCTTATCTCCTTGTACTAAGCTCAACTCCAAGTGGATCAAGGACCTCCACACAAAACCAGACTAATAGAAACTAATAGAAAAGAAACTGGGGAAAACCCTTGAGGACATGAGCACAGGGACATGTTCCTGAACAGAACACCAATAGCTTATGCTCTAAGATCAAGAATTGACAAATGGAATCTCATAAAATTACAAAGTTTCTGTAAGGCAAAGGACACTGTCAAAAGGACAAAATAGCAACCAACAAATTGGGAAAAAATCTTCACCAACCCTACATTCGATAAAGGGCTAATATCCAACATATACAAAGAAGTCAAGAAGTTAGACCCCAGGGAACCAAATAACCCGATTTGTTTTTATTTTATTCTTATGAATGCTTTCCTGTATGTATATGTACCACATGTGTGCCAGAGATCCCCTGCAACAGGATTACAGATAGTAGTAAGCTACCATGAGAGTACTGTCAACCCAATCAGGTCCTCTGAAAGAGAAATAACTGCTCTTAACTACTGAGATATCTGGCCAGGTCCAGTTTGGGGTTCTTTATATATAGTAAGCCATTTTTCTTTGTGGAATGTTGTAGCTGTCCAGCAGCCATGGATAAACTGGATACCTGAAAGGAAGGCTGGAAATGAAAAAGGACAGGCGAGAGAAGGCAGGTGAGAAAAGGAAAGCAAAGGTTTCTGATCAAGGCTCAAAGTTTGATATTTAGCACTGTATTTATATAGAGAGAGCTCACAGACCTATCCTTTGTTTCAACTGGATTATGTTGCTTTGTTTCAGCTGGATTATGTTGCAAAGCAAGCTCAGCAGGCAGTCTGCTCCTGTAGGAAATTGCAGGTGCAGCAAGTTAGAAGACTACACTTAGGTCATCAGAAGACCAACTATGGCAAACACTTAAGGTCTATTTAGCCTGCTCAAGACTTGGAGAAGGGCACAATTCCCCCTTTTTGTTTCTTAAAGATGAGCTGGATGGGCGGGGGGGGGGGCACAAGATTTACTTGTTTTCCATGACCCCATCTAGGGTATAGAGTGACTAGGTGGCTGTGCCCTTCTTAGGTCAGTGTCTATATTGTTCCTTTTTATCCATCATGGAGGGCAAATACAGCTTTTTGGTGTTTGTCTCTGTCTTAGGTCAATAGGAGCTCAAGAACATGCTTACCCATTCCTGACTACCAGCCTTCAAAAGCACACTCTTTCCCATTCAGACCAAAGCCACAAAGGACATACAAATATGCACTCAATGCATAGCAATGAATAATTGCCATGGTGAATAGCTGAGCTTGCTGAAAGCTATCCTGTGTGAAGGCAACCAATCTATTTAAGATACAATGTCCAAAAGTTAAAAGCAACAAGATTATAAGTAGAAATTAAAGTTGTCTGCAGAAATGTCCTGGGTATTCAATTCAGCTGCTAATTGGCAAAGATCAAACACAAAGTCTGGCCACTAGGTGTATGGGGGTGGCTTTGAGAATTGTTAGAAAACACTAGCTTTCCAGTAGGAGTGAAGACTACACTCCAGGTTAACTCAGCTGGCTGATAGGGATTTTAAGCCGTCTTCATCATTGGTATAATAATCATTAGAAGGCTCAGGATCTTTGTCCATTTGAAGAACCAATTTTCCGGCAGCCATTGGGCTCCATTTTCTTTTTGTGAGAAAACACAGACAGAACCTCTCCTCCATATTAAAAATACCTGATCGTGATCATGCCATATGCCAGTAAATAGATTTTTCCATTTTATCTAGGCATAAGAATGCCTAGTTGTAGGGTGCCATAGACACTCAGCAGAGAATTCTTTGGCATCCAAATTTAAAATTTTTTAATTTTAAAAATAAAAAGACCATGATTTAAATAATGTATAAATTCCCCCTTGAGAATGTCAAACAGAGGCTTAAGTCTTCCTATGATGAGCTTAAGGTGAGGTCTTAACCAATTAACATCTCCTAGAACTTTTTAAAAATAATTTGAAGTAGATCATCTTTTCTTTCTTGAATTTTCTATGCCACAATTTGTCTAGGATATAACTGAGGCTCCAAATATTGAAAATGGATATTGCCTTTGAATCTTTACTGGAGCAACAACTAGACTTTTTTTAAAAATATAAAGTAAGGCTATTAGCCATTCCTTGAGGCAAAACTTTCCAATGATATTGCTTCATGGGCTTTTTAAAATTACAAGCTCACTAAAAGCAAACCCTTTACAATCATCAGGATGCAAAGGAATAGTATAAAAACTATAAAAACAATCTTCCAAATCCATAATAATTCTATATGCATTTCCTGGAATGGCAGCTGGAATAGGCAAACCAGGTTACAATGCTCCCACAAGTTCCAACGCCTCATCAACCTTTCATAAATCTTAAGTTTGAACTTTGTTTTGGATACCACATGGATAGCTCTACAATCCTTTTATAATAATGCTACTTCACCTAAAAATAATCCCCAAAATTCCTGGAGGCAAGGGCCCAAAAACTTCCTTAGTCAGGATTTGCAAGGCAAAATGAAGGTCAGACAAGCCTCTGCTGAGGCTGCTCTGAGTTTTTCATTAACTCAAATATAAATTTTCATAATCTGAGCCCATTTCCTGGGGCCTGGCCCACAGTGATTACCCATCCTGCAGCAAAGACAGATTCCAGGGGAGTGATCTGCTGCCTGTCTATGCCTCTATTTTATTTTTTATTTTTTGGACAGTCTTTCCTAAAATGATTTATGTCCCCATACTTAAGACATACTTAGAAGCTCCTGTAGGAAATTGCAGGTGTGGAAATGGGGAAGACTCCACCTAGATTGTCAGAAGACCAACTGTGGCAAATACTTAAGGTCTATTTAACCTGCTCAAGGCTGGGGAAAGGACAGAATATAGTTTCATGAGTTTTGATAAAGAATCCTTTATCCACTCCCACAGAAAACAGTTCCATCATACCAACCCCTCCCCCCAAGACCCTTTTACTCAGCTTCTATTTATATTCCAACGCCTGGAAGCAATATAACTGTTTTCTGTCTCTTTAGTTTTGTTTTTTTCAGAATTTCATATAATAAATTTTAGAATATGCATCTTTTAGGATCTGGCTTCTTTCACATAGGAAAATGCATTTATACTTTACCTACAATATTAGTACATTCACAGACATGTCGCTTTTATTGCTAGGTTTGGTCCACTGTATATTTAGAGTAGATCTTATCTGTCAGCCTGTTGGTAGGGAAGAGGGGGGTTGCTTTCACGGCTTTTGTAACTTTTGATAATTATAAATGAAGTTCCATAAATACCCATGTTCAGGATTTATGTGGACATCTTGGTCTAAGTATGCTAGAAACTGGTCAGCTGGGCAATGTGTGAACAAATACTTGTTTCTAGAAGTACCATCAGCTAGGTAGCTTGTAAACAGACACACATTTCTCATAGCCTTGGAGGCTGGGAAGACTACATCTCACACTTTGGGACACGTGGTATCTGGTGAAGGTTGGCCCTCTAATCATGCCTGATTTATTGTAGTTGTGCCTTTACATGGTAGAAGAGTCTGTCTCCTTCAGAATTCTGATCTGATGAAAGCCACCATACCCTGTCACCTCTGGGACTAAGATGTCAGTATATGGAATTTACAGGGATATAGGGCTTCTAACTAGAGCAATGTGTGTTTATTTCACATGCATATGTGTCCAGGGGTGTTTTTATATCGTTTTATAATCCCACCACCACTCAGAGCATTTCAGCCTTGACAGCACTTAGTCTTATCAGCTTTAAATTTTTTCAATGCTATTTGAATAGATGTGGTGATGCATGTAGTGCTTGAAAGCCAGAAGCAGCAGGTCACATGCTCTGGGACAGCCTGGGATACATACAGAGTTCAGGACATAGTTTGATGAGTGTTTTTATTTTGACTGGCTTTGGATTTTCTGTGGGAATACAATCCTTTTGCTTTTCTTTTTAATAAATTATGAGTAACATTTTTTTTGAGGCAGCATCCCTCAATGAAGTTCTATCAGTGTTACTCCATATGTAGACCAGGCTGGCCTTGACCTTACAGAGATCAAGCTGAAATTTTTTTTAAATGTTGAGAGCCTTACATTTTATAAATTTATACTCAAAATTTCCTGCCTTCTCTTTGTTTCAGCTTTAATTTTCTGTTTCTAGTTTCTTATAATTTTTGTTTTTGAAAGAGGGTTTAACTATGTAGTGTTCTGGTTGACCTCAAACTTGTTATGTAGACCATGTCTTATAATCTTTTTCTTTTTTTCAGTTAAATTATGTTTATTTATATTGTTATTTAGTTAGTTACATCCCAAATGCTGTCCTGGCTCCTTCCTTCCCCCATCTCCCTTTTCCTTTGCCTCTAAGAGGTCAGCATCATCCCCACCCCTGGTTATTCCCCCACCCTGGTACATCAAGTCTCTGCATGATTAGGCTCATCCTCTAACACTGAGGCCAGACAAGGTAGTCCTCTGCTATATATGTGCAGAGAGTTGGGGGAGGCTCAGATCAGCCCATGTATGTTCTTTGATTGGTGGCTCAGTCTCTAGGAGCTCCCAAGGGTCCAGGTTACGTAACACAGTTGGTCTTCTTGTGGGAGTGTGCTATCTCCTTGAGGACCTTCAATCCTTCCCCTTACTCTTCAGAACCTCTCAAAGAGCTGCTATGTTAGGCTCCTGTCTGCAAGCAAACATAGTATCATTAATAGTGTGAGGGATTAGTATCTGTCCATGAGATGGGTCTCATAATAGGCCAGTTACTAGTTAGCCATTCCTTCAGTCTCTGCTCCATCTTTGTCCCTGCAGTTCTTTTAGACAGGACCAATTTGGGGATCAAAAGTTTTGTAGATGAGCTGGTGTCCCCATCCCTCCACTGGGAGGGGGGTCCTGTCTGGAAATTGGAAGTGGTCTCTTCAGGTTCCATATCTCCACTGTTGGACATTTCGACTAAGGTCACCTGCATTGACTCCTGGGAGCCTCCCTCATTCCGGGTCTCTGGTATTTCCTAGAGAACCCCCCACCTTCGAACCCCACCCTCCACCCCTGCTGCATATTTCTGTTCATTCTCCTGGCCCTCTGGGCCTCTCTCCTGTCTCTTCCCATAGCTGACCCTGCCCCCCCCCATTCCTCTCACACAGGGGAAAATTTCCTGAACAGAACACCAATGGCTCAGACACCAAGATAAAGAATTAATAATGGGACGGCATGAAACTGAAAAGCTTCTATAAGGCAAAGAATACTGTCAATAGGACAAAATGCCTACAGATTGGGAAAAAGTCTTCACTAATCCTTTACTGGACAGAGGGCTAATATTCCAAAACATATAAGTAACTCAAGAAGTTAGACTTCAAAAAACCAAATAACCCAATCAAAAAATTAGTTACAGAACTAAACAAAGGAATCTCAAATGGCTGAGAAGTACTTAAAGAAATGTTCAACAACCTTAGTCATCAGGGAGATTCAAATCAAAACAACTCTGAGATTCTACCCTACACCAATCAGAATGGCTAAGAACAAAAACTCAGGCAACAGTACATGCTGGCAAGGATGTGGAGAAAGGGAAACACTCCTCCAAAGCTGGTGGGATTGCAAATTTATACAACCACTCTGGACACCAATCTGGCAGTTTCCCAGAAAACTGGAAATAGTTCTACCTAAAGACTTAACTATACTGCTCCTGAGCATATACCCAAAAGATACTCTACCATACCCCAAGGACACGTCCTCCACTATGTTCAAAGCAGCTTTATTTGTGATAGCCAGAAACTAGAAGCCACCCTGATGTCCCTCAACCAAAGAATGGATACAGAAAAAGTGTCTTATAATCTTAAAGGAAATCAATTGTTTGAAAGCATTCTCTTATTCTACTAATTGTTGAATGCATTCTCTACTACATAGTGGTATAGATTTTCTTCTTGGTATTACTTTAGTTCTATCTATCTATCTGTCTGTCTATCTGTCTCTATCTAACCATTCTCTCTATATTTTTAAGTACTACTTTATCAAAGTTTAATATTCTTATTTTCATGTAAAAGTATATTTAAAGGCCGAAGAGATGGCTCAAGAGCACTGGCTACTCTTCCAGAGGATCTAGGTTCAATTCTTAGCATCCATGTGGCAGTTTGTTATCATGTGTAACTCGAGTTTCAGGGACTCTGACATTCTTCTCTTCAGTCATCTCTGAGGACCAGGCATATACATGGGACATATATGCAGGCAAAACACCCATACACATAAAATAAAAATAACTGTTAAAGTATGCTGACATTTTCTTTGGGACCACCCATGACTCTTGAATTATATGTGGCTTATTGTTTATTTTCATGTAATTGAGGATTCAGGGATCCTTTTGTCATTGGCTTCAACTTTCTTTTCATATTTGTTACAGGCTGTGTTGTAGCCAGGAATATAGTATATCTTGATGAATGTAACTGGTATGCTTAGAAAGTCCTTGGCATGGAGGCACATGCCTTTAATCCCAGCATTCAGGAGGCAGAGGCAGGTGAGTCTCTGTGAGATTCAGGCCGGTTTGGTCTATACAGTGAGTGCCAGGCCTGCCAGGATTATAAAGTGAGATCCTCTATTCAAAATGAATGAATGAATGAATGAATGAATATTTTTAAAAGGAAGAGAAAAAAGTATTTTTTCATGTTCTACCCTTCCTAACACTTTCCTTATTCTTTCTAAAAGTTTTTCTTTTCTGAAAAAATTAACCTGATCTTGTGTGTCTTAAATTTATTTATGTTTCCCCTTAGTTTATTTACTTATTCATTTTACATCCTGACTGAAGCTCCTCCCTCCACCCAGTCCTCTTCTCATTCCCTGCCTTCCCCCATTTCCCTTTCCCCTTCTCCTCTGAGAAGGGAAGGGTCCTCATGGGTATCAATCCACCCTAGCACATCAAGTCACAGAAGAACTAGGTGCATCCTCCCCCACAGGCCAGACAAGGAAGCCCAGCTAGGGGAAAGGGATCCAAAGAGAGTCAACAGAGTCAGAGTTAGCCCCAGCTCCACTTGTTAGGCAACCCACATAGAGACCATGCTGTGATATATATATATAGGGGGTCTAGGTGCTGCATGTTATCTATATTTTAAATGATAGTCTTAGAACACTAATCATTGTGCCTTAAGTTTTCTTAAAAATCCCAATGACTGTGTCATAACTGATTCTGATAATTGCCTGTTAGGTATTAAGCAAGATCTCTTTGTTTAGCAATTTCCAATAAGTAGCAAAGTATTATTAACTATAGCTAGATGCTTCCTCCCACTGAACTGAAACTTTGTATCCTTTATCCAATATATCTCCATCCCCACTCCCATTCTCTGCCTCCTTCCTTCCTGGCAAACACTTTATTTAGCCTTTATGACTTTGATTCTTTACCTTCTTTGAAAAAGTGAAAAATTCTCCAGTGTTTTGCCTCTGTATGCCTAGTTCATTTTCCTTAGCACTGTGCCTTCCAGTTGTCACAAATGGAAGAATTTCCTTCTTTCAAACATTTCACAGTGTGTATTATGCTTGCTTGCTTCAGTCATTCAAATCGCTGAACACTTAGTGTCCATGTCTTGCCTATTGTTGGTGTGCTGCAATGATGGCTGTGTGCTGGTAGATTTTCAATACTGATTTCGTTTTCTTTGCACATATATAAGTGACATTTCTAGTGGGTACTTCCGTTTTTAATTTTTAAAAGCAGGTTCTTCTTGTTTAAAATAACATTGCTACTACCCTACACTCACACTAACAGTGGACATGAGCTCTCTTTTCTCCACAGTTTTGCTAACATCTTGTCTTTTGGTAATAGTGAAGTTGGAACAGCCTTGGATGACTTGGAGTCGGGGATTGTGGGCTGGTGCTGGGGAGAACGTGCAGACTGGATCCAGGCTTTCAGGCCTTCAGTCTGGGGCTGCCTGGGTTGGCAGTTGTTGGGGCAGATCTGTAGCTCAGATTCCTGGGATTTGAAATGCAGCACAGGGTTGCCAAGTCATCCTGGAACCAGGGTTGGACTCGGAGCTACGCTCAGTAGCAAAACTGAATGTTCACTTTGGCCTCTTTCCTCTGTGCTCTCCTGTATTCTTTATCTCTGGAAATATTTATCTTTGACATTAACACCTAGTGTCACATTGAAGCTCTTAGACTGAAGTATGTCCACTTAAATTGGATTAACTTTCTTTCAAGTTCCCAAACCATATGGTCGCCCTGCAGAAACCACTTGACTTGATTGTAGTTAATCACTTGATTCTGTATGGGTATTAAAGCAGTTTACTGCTTAGCTGAATTTTCCCCCAGTACCCTGATGCATTTTAAACAGTGTAATTCATATCAGGCATAGCTCAGGAAATAAGGTTTGCTCATATAGTGTAGCATGGGTGCACTTCAGCCCATTTGAGAAATGAGACAAAAATCCTTGGACTGTGTGGATCCTCATCACCAAAAGCAGTAAGCCTTCCCCTGCTCTGCCGATTGGGGGCTGTGAATCCTCTTGATGAGGATATAAATATAAAATATTTTTATATTTAATATATAGTTATTTTTTGTTTGTTTTGGTTTGGTTTGGTTTTTGGTTTTGGTTTTTCTCAAGACAGGCTTTCTCTGTGTAGCCCTGGCTGTCCTGGAACTCACTCTGTAGACCAGGCTGGCCTAGAACTCAGAAATCCTCCTGCCTCTGCCTCCCAAGTTCTGGAATCAAAGGCGTGCGCTACCACCGCCCAGCTATAAAGGGTAATTTTTAAAAATTTATTTTAGTTGATTATGTATCAGGATTTCAGGTGCTACGAGTATGATTATGTGTTTGTAGGTACATTGGTACGTGCCCAGATGGAAGTTAGAGGATAACCTGGGAAGCTCAGCTGTTGTTCCTCAGGTTGGTTCACGCCCACCCGCCCATCCACCCGCCAGCCTGCCTTCTTTCCTTCCTTTTTGAACAGATTCTCCTGCTGCCCAGGAGTTGCCAAGAAGGCCAAGCTCACTGGCCAATGAGCCTGGCCCAGCCCTTTAACACTGACATCGCATCTCTATGCCCAGCCTTTGTATAATGTGGGTTCTGTTTTCCTAGCTCCGACTGTTTTTTTTTTTTTTTTTAAGTCTCCCTATGTATTCCAAGCTGCCTTGAATTTACAGCCTTCCGCCTCTGCTTTCCGAGCAAGGATTTCAGGCATGTGCTATCACTCCAAGGGAAATGCTCTGACCTTCTGAAGGAATGAATGAACAAGCGACATACACCTGAAAGACAGGAAAGCTGGCATGTCAGTGCTTTTGGAGTTCAACTGCTGTCATGTGACCTGCCTCAGAGGTCACGGCTCATTTAGAAACCTCTCTGTCACCTCGCTTTACATTTTGCTCTTGATTTCTCCAAGTCGACACGAGTCACATGTAATCAAATCTGTACTCCTGGTGAACAAATCTTGTTCTAACAGCCAATGATTCACACCCACGTTGTCTACAGCTCAGCAGCTCCTTCTAGAATATCACTGTTTGTAAGGCGCGTTTAATGTCTTCATAGAATCATTCGACCCTATTAATTAAAACAATTAAAAATGCTAACCCTAACAATTAATAGCTTACGTATAACTCACATTCAACTCTGTCAAGACATAAAAAGATCAAAATGAAAACTTTTAACAGTAAATTTACTCTCTGTGGTGTTGTTACTGCTTTTATTTTATGTAATTATTCCTATGCAAACACTGTTGCTGAGTTCTCTATCATTTTTGTTTTAATCTTAAAATAAATATTAAACATTAGTGTTTTTGTTCATACTACATTTCTAATGGTATTATGATTACATACAAAATTTTAATAGGAAATACAATTACTTAAAAAATTTTAATTTCATCTAATAATGTTTTATTGTGGTAAAACATACACAAAGTAATATATACCATCTTAACCACTTTAATCTCCTCTTCTCAGTAGGTTTCGTTTCCGTTAACTGCAGTCAGTCCATAGCTAAAAATGTTAAATGTAAATTCCATAAACGAACAGCTTTAGATGGCGGTGCCCTGTTCTGAGCAGCTCAGAAGATGGCTTACCTTGTTCTGCCTCACCAGAACGTGAGTCAGTCTTAGAGGGGTGGCAGCCACATTACAATACATAGTTACAATTAGTCTACTCTGTTGTCATTGCTGTTAATCTCTTCATATGTCTAATTTATGAATTAAATTTTATCTTGATGTATGTAGGGAGGCAGGGGGACCGTGTTTGAGGCATTATATCCTGGGTTCTTGGGAAATAATTCCTGGGAATTTTTCCTATTTGAAGTAAACAGTTCATTAAGAATGATCTGAAAAAAAATGAATGAACTAACAGTACTGTATGAACTTCTCCTTATACTTTCCAACTGAAATTCTGTCCCTGTTAGATAACTCTTTTATTTTTTTATTTTTTTTTATTTTCTATATTCTTTGTTTACATTCCAAATGATTTTCCCTTTCCCGGTTACCTCCTCCCCAAAAGTCCCATAAGCCCTCTTTCCTCTGCCCGTTCTCCGATCAACCCCCTTCTACTACTCTGTCCTGGTACTCCCCTACAATGCTAGATCAAGCCTTTCCAGGACCTTCAAAGGACTCTTCTTGGGAGTCATTTGATAGGTGAATTGTGTCTTGGGTACTCAGAGCTTCTGAGCTAATATCCACTTATCAGTGACTGCATTCCATGCGTGTTCTTTTGTGATTGGGTTACCTCACTTAGGATGATGTTTTCCAGATCCAACCATTTGCCTAAGAATTTCATGAATTCATTGTTTTTAATTGCTGAGTAGTATTCCATTGTGTAAATATACCACATTTTCTGTATCCATTCCTCCATTGAGGGACATCTGGGTTCTTTCCAACTTCTGACTATTATAAATTGGCCTGCTATGAACATAGTGGAGGATGTGTCCTTATTGCATGCTGGGGAATCCTCTGGGTATATGCCCAGGAGTGGTATTGCAGAGCTCTCCGGAAGTGTCATGCCCAGTTTTCTGAGGAACCACCAGACTGATTTCCAGAGTGGTTGTACCAACTTGCATTCCCACCAGCAGTGGAGGAGTGTTCCTCTTTCTCCACATCCTCGCCAACACCTGCTGTCTCCTGAGTTTTTAATCTTAGCCATTCTGACTGGTGTAAGGTGAAATCTCAGGGTTGTTTTGATTTGCATTTCCCTAATGACTAGTGATGCTAAACATTTTTTAAGGTGCTTCTCAGTCATTCGAAGTTCTTCGGGTGAAAATTCTTTGTTTAGCTCTGTACCCCGTTTTTAATAGGGTTATTTGGCTCTCTGGCGCCTAACTTCTTGAGTTCTTTGTATATATTGGATATTAGCCCTATGTCGGATGTAGGGTTGGTAAAGATCCTTTCCCAATTTGTTGGTTGCCATTTTGTCCTTTTGACAGTGTCCTTTGCCTTACAGAAACTTTGTAATTTTATGAGGTCCCATTTGTCAATTCTTGATCTAAGCTATTGGTGTTCTATTCAGGAACTTTTCCCCTGTGCCCATGTGCTCAATGCTCTTCCCCAGTTTCTTTTCCGTTAGTTTCAGTGTGTCTGGTTTTATGTGGAGGTCCTTGATCCACTTGGAGTTGAGTTTAGTACAAGGAGATAAGAATGGATCAATTCACATTCTTCTGCATGCTGACCTCCAGTTGAGCCAGCACCATTTGTTGAGAAGGCTATCTTTTTTCCACTGGATGGTTTCAGCTCCTTTGTCAAAGATCAAGTGACCATAGGTGTGTGGGTTCATTTCTGGGTCTTCAATCCTATTCCATTGATCTACTTGCCTGTCACTATACCAGTACCATGCAGTTTTTAACACTATTGCTCTGTAGTATTGCTTGAGGTCCGGGATACTGATTCCCCCAGAGGTTCTTTTACTGTTGAGAATAGTTTTAGCTATCCTGGGTTTTTTGTTATTCCATATGAATTTGAGAATTGTTCTTTCTAATTCTATGAAGAACTAAGTTGGGATTTTGATGGGGATTGCATTGAATCTGTAGATTGCTTTTGGCAAGATGGCCATTTTTACTATATTAATCCTGCCAATCTACGAGCATGGATGATTTTTCCATTTTCTGAGGTCTTCTTCAATTTCCTTCTTCAGAGACCTCAAGTTCTTCTCATACAGATCTTTCACTTGTTTGGTTAGAGTCACACCAAGATAATTTATATTGTTTGTGGCTATTGTGAAGGGTGTCATTTCCCTAATTTCTTTCTCAGCTTGCTTATCCTTTGGGTATAGGAAGGCTACTGATTTGCTTGAGTTGATTTTATAACCAGACACTTTGCTGAAGTTGTTTATCAGCTGTAGGAGTTCTCTGGTGGAGTTTTTGGGGTCACTTAAGTATACTCTCATATCATCTGCAAATAGTGATAGTTTGACTTCTTCCTTTCCAATTTGTATCCCTTTGACCTCCTTATGTTGTCTAATTGCTCTAGCTAGAACTTCAAGTACTATATTGAAAAGATATGGAGAGAGAGGGCAGCCTTGTCTAGTCCCTGATTTTAGTGGGATTGCTTCAAGTTTCTCTCCATTTAGTTTGATGTTGGCTACCGGTTTGCTGTATATTGCTTTTACTATGTTTAGGTATGGGCCTTGAACAGGGGGAACACAGTGAAACTAATGGAAGCATTGGACCAATTGAATTTAACAGATGTATATAGAACATTTCATCCTAAAGCAAAAGAATATACCTTTATCTCAGCACCTCATGGTACCTTCTCCAAAATCAACCATATAATTGGTCACAAGACAGACCTCAACAAATATAAGAAGATCAAAGTAATTCCATGCCTCCTATCAGATCACTACAGAATAAGAGTGGTCTTCAATAGCAACAAAAACAGTAGATAACTCTCCATTTCACCTTTCTTGAGCCTCTGGCAAATACCATTTCTGTTTTTGGTTTCTATAAAACCTGATTTTGCCTACTTCAAGATCCTTTGTAAGCAGGATGCCAATTTTGTCTTTTTGTGACCAAAAAGGTTATTTCACTTATTTGTTCTTGTAGTGTTTTTCATGATGTTCTCCTGTTTGGGACCCAAGATAACACTCTGCTATATGCGTGCATCACACTCATTTCGTCAGTCCATTCCTTTGCTGATGGATTTTGCTCCTCTTGGTTCTTGTGGCTCGCCTCCTTTAATTTTGTAGAAAACATTGAAATCAGGTAATATGCATCTTCCAGCTTTGTTCTCTTTCCAGAGTGCTTTGACTCTTGAATTTCTTTGCACCTTTGGAAATCTATGATGTAGTTTTCTGTTGATTCACAAAATTCTCACTGAGACATAATGGGGATTGTTGCTGAGTCTGTGCAAGGCTTTGGATAGTACTGAGACTTTGCTGTTCAGCCTTTCAGTCGTGGATGTAGGATTAGTTCCCATTGCTTTACGTCATCTTTAATTTCTTTCAGCAATGCTTTGCAGTTTTAGTATACACATCTTCTGTGGACCCTTTTTCATGACGTGCATCCCTAAGCATTTTCTTTTTTGTTGCCATTGTAAATGAAATTGTTTTCTTAATTTCCTTTTGGAATGTTCTTCAGTAGTGTAGAGGAATACAGTTGATCTTTGCTTGTTGAATTTGTACTCTGTGTCACTGAATTCATTTAAAAGCCCTTATTATTTGTGCGCACAAGTGTGCATACCTGTGCGTGCATGTTTGTGCAAGTGTATATGTGCACTGTGTGAATGTGTGTGCATGTGTGAAAGCATGTGTGTGAGTGTATGTGAGTGTGTGAATGCATGTGTGTATGTGTGTGTTCATATGTGTTCATGTGTGTGCATGCATTTTCTTGTTTAGGGTTTTCTATATACAAGATTTATGATATGTAAACTGAGATAGTCCTGTCTTCCAGTTTGGATGACGTTTTTTATTATTCTGCTCTTACTTGCTCTTCAGGATATTCTGTAATGGAAGTAGTGAAAGCAGGCATTGCTACTTTGTTTTTAATCTTGAGGGGAATGTTGACAGTTTGTCACTGCTGAGCATAGTGCTTCTGACAGGATACCTTGTGTTATGTTGAAGTTGATTCATTCTTTTCCTTGTTTATTCAGTGTGGGTTTTTTCCCCTAATCATGAATGAGGGTTAAAATTTATTAAATACTTTTTTTGCATTGAGAGGATCATGTTGTTTTTGCCTTCCATTCTGTTAATGTTGTTTGCTACATTGATTTTTTTGTTTTGTTTTGCTTTTTCATATGTTGGGCCATCTTTGTATTCTAGGCATGAATCCCACTTAGTATAATCTGTTTAATATGTTGTTTTGGTTTGATAATAATTTGTTGCTATTTTTTATATTAATGTCTATAGAATATATTGGTCAATAGCATTTTGTCTGGCTTTGGTGTCTAGGTTAGGGATTATTCTCTTCTCTTCCATTACTTGGCCAAGTTTGAAAAATTATTGGCTCATTCTTTAAATGTTCTGTATAATCACCAGGGAGGGCATTAAACCCTGGACTTTACTTTGTTGGGAGACTGACTACCAAATCATTCTTCTCACTAATTCCAAATCTGTCCAGATTATCCATCTCTTTAACATTCAGTCCTGGTAAGGTTGATGTTTCTAGGAATTTCTTCTAGATTATAAAATTTGTTAGCATAAAAATGCTCGTTACACAGCCTCATAATCCTCTTATTGTCTTCTGTGAGTTTATTGTATTATAACCAATCCTCATGTGTTTCACTTTGGATCTTGGTGATGGAGCCTTTTCTCCTCTCAGTAGACCAGGCTGTTTGTCAGTTTGAACTGCCTTTGGTGTAATTGATTTTGCCGATTGCCTCTCTTCCCCTATTTCTTTCATTCTTTCTCCATCTTCATCATTTCCTTATGCCATCTTTGGATTTTTGTTTTTTTCTAGACTCTTACATTATAAAAACAAGGTGACACCTTTTCATCATTTTATGTGTATGGGCATCTGTGCCTGAAGAGAGTGTGGGATCCTCTGGGAATGGAATTACAGACAGCTGTGAGCTGCGATATGGATACTGGGAATTGATGTTTGGTCCTCTGGAAGAGCAACAGTGCTTTTCACCACTGAGTAATTTCTCCAGCCTTCATCTTTCTTTCTTGATGGAAGCTTTATAGCTATGAATTTTCCTCTTGCAGTGTCTTCTTCTCTGATCTATAACTTTTGTGGTGGTCTTTTTTGTTTTCATTTTCTCTAAGTATTTTTAAAATGTTACCTGTGGTTTCCTTTTCATTCACTTGTTTTAAAGAGTACATAAGTTTTCCAGGTTCTGATTTTTAACCTCATCTCCTAATAAGAGAAAATACTTTGGATGCTGTCTGTAGTTTTAAATATATTGAGACTTCATTTGTGTAGTAATATCTGTTCTATCCTGAAAAATATCCCATGTATACGTGAGAAGAATGTATATGCTGTTTTTACTAGACAGAGTATTTGTGTGTATTGTGTTAAATGCTCTATTTGTGTGTGCATGTGGTGCATGTATGTTTGTGTGTGTGCAGTTTCAAATGTTTATGTGGGTGCATGTGTATACAAGTAGCAGCCAGAAGTAAACCTCATGAGCCACCCGCCTTTGTTGTTTTGTTTTGTTTTGTTTTTATGAGACAAACCTGGGTCTCACCAATGAGGCCAAGTTGGCTGCCTGGTGAGCCCCAGGGTTGGATCTTTGTCTCCCCAATACTGGGATTGCAAGTGCATGCCTCCATGACTTTTTATGTGGGGTGATGGAGACTGAATCCAGGACCCCATGCTCACGTGGCCAGCACTTTACCAACTGAGCCATCTTTTGGTCCCTTGGCCCTCTCTGTCTCTTTAGTCATCATCCATTTCATTGTTCTATTTATTACTGAGAGTGAGGTGTCGAAGTCTTTAGATGATTAAAGAACTCTGGGCTTTATCCATCGGGTTCTGTCAAGTTAGCTCAATGTATTTTGAGACTTGCTTTGGAAATGTTTATAATCATTCTATCTTCTTGCTGCATTAAACTTTTTGTGAATTTATATCTTTCTCTGTTTCTTGCAATGTTTTACATAAATTTTTGTCTGATATCACTATGGCCTTCTCTACTGTCTTTTGGTTATCTGCATGGAGTATCTGTTTTTAACCTTCACTTCTTAGCATTTTAGATCTAACTTAAATCTCCTCTAAATAGTGTGCAGATGAATCACAGTCTAACATCTCTTCTAATGTCTGTCTTTGGGGTGGAAAGGTCAAAGTGCCAGCCAGCAAGGAAGAACTGTCTCATTATGGGGTGCTTGCTGTGTGCAGCTCTGTTGTTCCTCATTTCCTGATTTCTGTGTCCTTTAAGGTCTAGGTGATAACTTAGAGTGAAACGTTCCCATTACTTTTTCATTCCCTCTCAATGGGTGTGTGCATGTGTGTGTGTGTGTGTGTGTGTGTGTGTGTTTGTGTATGCATGTGTGTATGTGTCTATGTGTCTGTATGTAGCTATTTTCTTTATAAAGAGGATTGGTATTACATTTAAATTCCAAAGGTGTAACACCCTAATTTTAATATATATCAGCTTAATTCAGTAATATATAAGCATAACTATTTCTTTAACAATAGCACTCTTTCCAGTTGATGTCACAAAATTATGTAATTGCTTGTGTTTTGAAGTGTGGTCACTATGTTGCTCAAGGAGGCCTTCAACTCCTCAGCTTAAGAGATCCTCCGGCCTCACTCCCCAGAGCATCTGGCAATGTGCTCACTGCTCCACTCAGTTGGCGTCCCCTTGTAAAGTTTACTGACTCTCCCGTCTACTCAGGCCTGCTGAGGAGCACCATGGTGGAGTTAGGATTTCAGTGATTGTGCTTTTGTGTTCCAGAACTTCCTTTTTAAAAAATAGGCTTTCCTGCGTCTTTATTGCATTGCCATCTGTTGACACATGGCTTCCCTGACTTTTTCCACACCTTTCTCTATCTAACTCTTTGAGAAAAAAAAATTTTTTTGCAAATTTCAGTGGAAAGAACAGCTTTTTTTTTATTCAATATATTTTTTTATTTACATTTCAAATGATTTCTCCTTTTCTAGCCCCCCCACTCCCCAAAAGTCCCGTAAGCCCCCTTCTCTCCCCCTGTCCTACCACCCACCCCTTCCCACTTCCCTGTTCTGGTTTTGCTGAATACTGCTTCACTGAGTCTTTCCAGAACCAGGGGCCACTCTTCCTTTCTTCTTGTACCTCATTTGATGTATGGATTATGTTTTGGGTATTCCAGTTTTCTAGGTTAATATCCACTTATTAGTGAGTGCATACCATGACTCACCTTTTGAGTCTGGATTACCTCACTTAGTATGATGTTCTCTAGCTCCATCCATTTGCCTAAGAATTTCATGAAGTCATTGTTTCTAATGGCTGAATAGTACCCCATTGTGTAGATATACCACATTTTTTGAATCCACTCTTCTGTTGAGGGATACCTGGGTTCTTTCCAGCATCTGGCAATTATAAATAGGGCTGCTATGAACATAGTAGAGCATGTATCCTTATTACATGGTGGGGAATCCTCTGGGTATATGCCCAGGAGTGGTATAGCAGGATCTTCTGGAAGTGAGGTGCCCAGTTTTCGGAGGAACCGCCAGACTGATTTCCAGAGTGGTTGTACCAATTTGCAACCCCACCAGCAGTGGAGGAGTGTTCCTCTTTCTCCACACCCTCTCCAACACCTGCTGTCTCCTGAATTTTTAATCTTAGCCATTCTGACTGGTGTAAGGTGAAATCTCAGGGTTGTTTTGATTTGCATTTCCCTAATGACTAATGAAGTTGAGCATTTTTTAAGATGCTTCTCCGCCATCCGAAGTTCTTCAGGTGAGAATTCTTTGTTTAACTCTGTACCCCATTTTTTAATAGGGTTGTTCGGTTTTCTGGAGTCTAACTTCTTGAATTCTTTATATATATTGGATATTAGCCCTCTATCTGATATAGGATTGGTGAAGATCTTTTCCCAATTTGTTGGTTGCCGATTTGTCCTCTTGATGGTGTCCTGAGAAATTTTAAGACAGATGTTTCAAAGCCTTTATCTAGTATACCTGCCATCAAATATTATTCATCCTGTTCATCCTACTGTCTTTTCAACAGGCCAAGACTCCTTCTTGGTATCCCTTCTGGGATTTGTTTCATTATTAAAAAATAAACACCTGCCTCATGTGTTTGTGGTGGTGCACACCTCATATTCCAGAACTCAAGAGGCAGAGACAGTCAAATCTCTGAGTTCAAGGCCAACCTGATCTGCAGAGGGAGTTCCAGGACACCACAACTGCACAAAGAAACCCTGTCTTGAAAAACTGACCAACCAAACAACCAAAACTAGAAACAAACTAACAAGCTAGGCACATGAACTCAATACTGTAATTCTGGAAATCAGATTTTTCTCTCTTCTTTCAGGGCCAATTTAGGGCTTGAGGGATGTGATGTTATTGTTCTAATTTCCTAGGGTTTTTTTTTTTTCATTTTTTAAAATTAATGTAATCTAGCTCTTACTAAAAATAAGCTTGAGTTATAAACTTAAGATTTAAAGTCCTAACCAGGTAATAGTGGTACACACATTTAATCCCGGCACTCAGGAGGCAGGTAGGCAGATTTCTGTGAGTTGGAGTCCAGCCTGGTCTACAGAGTGAGTTCCAGGACAACCAGGGCTGTTACACAGAGAAAGCCTGTCCTAAAAAAAAAAAAAAAAAAAAAAAAAAAAAAAAAAAAAAAAAAAAAAAAAAAAAAAAAAAAGACATGAGGTCCTCTCAGGACTCTCCGGAGCCTGTGCCTTTCTCTGGGCATGTGTGTTCACTGTCTAATTTCCCTTGCACATGCTTTTCTTCTGAATGTCCTAGACCTTAATTTCTGGCTCTCTAGGGGGAAAAGAGAAAAATGATAGGTTCATTGTGGTCAGTCTTCTTAAATGTCGAGACTCGTTCTGTGATTTACCACTGAGAACATTCTGTGCACTCTTGAGGTGTGTGTGTGTGTGTGTGTGTGTGTGTGTGTGTGTGTGTGTGTATGTGTCTATGTGTCTTTGCGTCTGTGTGTGTGAGCTGTTGCATGGAGCTGCAGATTCTGTGTGTGCCTACTAGATCTGGGCTATCATCTTCAAGTCTTCTGTTTCTTTATTGATCTCATAGCTGGATGTTCTATTTATTATTGAATATGACTAATTAAGTTTCCTTAACTTAATTCTGTCTCCATGAATTTCTCCCTTAGGTATATTCATGCTCTACATGTTAAAGTACTCGTGTTGGGTGCATATGCTGTTATAACCACTCTGTCCATCAAGTGTATTGACTTTTAATAAAGATTTGTTTTATTTTTATGGTATAAGTGTTCCGCCTGCTTGTATACATGTGTATCACATGTATGCCTGGTGCCCCTGGATATCAGAAGAGGTTGTCAGATTCTCTGGAATTGGAGTTATGTGGTTGAGCCTCTATGTGAGTACTGGGAAACAAACTTGAGTTCTCTGAGTGACAAGTGACCTTAATCGCTCAGCCAACTCTGCAGGCTCATGTACTGATGTGCATTGGTATAATACTTTTCATTGAGTTTCCAGTTTTTAAGTGAGTTGGAGGCCAGCCTGGTCTACAGTGTGAGTTCCAGGCTGATATTAGCATTGCTGTCTCTGCTCTTCTTTGGTTATAATCTGCATGGAATCTCCCTCTGCATCCTCTTGCTGCTAATCTGTCTACTTCATGTAAGGATTTTTAGACAGCATATCCATAGATCATATTGTAAAATCCATTTGACTAATTTCTGTCTTTTGACTTAGCCAATTAATTCATTTGTATTTAAAATAACTATCAATAGGAAAATAGAAGTCATTGTCTTCCCTGCCTCCTCCCTCTCTGTTTTATTGATTTATTTTATTGACAGTTTTTATTTTGGTCTCTTCCCCTGTATTTAAGTTACACATGTGGTTGTTGTTGTTGTTGTTACTTACCTGAAAACATAAGTAAAACTATAACTATTTATTTTAAGCAAATAAGAGCAAATTGAACACAAAAACCTTATAGATAAACACAAAAACTTTAGACTTTAACTCTTCTGTCTGTATTACTACAATCAGTTCCTGACCATATTGTATATCTTTTATAACACACAGTAATTAGTACTTTAAAAAACCTTTCATTCAATAATTACAGCTATTTCCTCACTGCAATTACAGCATTACAATGCTCTGCATACATGTATGTTTACATAGCCATGAGTTTAATATTTTCTGGTACTATTATTATCCTTCCCAGTAGTATTCTTTAGTTCTAACTTGAAGAATTTACTTTTAACCTCTTGTCAGTTAGGTAATGAATTCCTTCAGCTTCTGTTTTTCTGGAAAAACTTTTTATTTCTTCTTCATTTTTAGACAGGTTTTTTTTTTTTTTTTTTTTTTTTTGGTGTCTTAGAGTTTCTGTTGCTGTGATAAGACACTATGAACAGGGGATGTAGAGAGAGCTCAGCAGATAAGGACACTTGCTATTCTTGCAAAGGGCAGGTTTTAGTTCCCAGCACTGACACAGAGACTCAGAGCTGTCTAGAACTTCAGTTCCAAGGGGTCCCACACCCTCTGCCGACCTCTGTGTTTAAGTGTGTTTTGGCTGTTTACTTTCCTTTGTTTCAATTTGCAGGACTCTCTTTAGCATTCACTGTATGAACCACTGTAGTAGATGAATTCCCTCAGTTTTTGTATTAAATAAATGACTAAATAAACAAATGTTGGGCAGTGGTGGCTCACATCTCTAGCCCTAGCACTCAGGAGGCAGAGGCAGGCAG
The DNA here is from genome assembly GCF_947179515.1 of Apodemus sylvaticus. Taxonomy (NCBI): domain Eukaryota; kingdom Metazoa; phylum Chordata; class Mammalia; order Rodentia; family Muridae; genus Apodemus; species Apodemus sylvaticus. The sequence continues at coordinate 49,615,469 of NC_067477.1, forward strand.
GATCTTTGTGAGTTTGAGGCCAGCCTGGTTTACACAGAAAGTTCCAGGACACCCAGAGCTACATGGAGGAATCTTGTCTGAAAAAAAGGGAGGGGGTGGCTGGAAAGATGGGTCAGTGGCTAAGAGTGCATATTGTTAAGTCTGAAAGTGCTGCAGAGAAACCACCCACTTGCATATGCAACTGGAAAGAGTATTTTTATTTCGTGAAAGCAAGAGACCTGCATGCAGGGGTTGGCCACTTACAAAGAAATTGTGACCTCAGACACAGGCGTGCAGGCCTTTTCATAAGGAACTAGGGGGATTTTTAGCTAGGGTTAGGTAATCTAAAACTTCATTGGTGGGTGCTGGGGACGCTACATGGGTCAGTTTTTGGTTGGCTTGTGTCCAGGTGGTCAGTGGACTGTATTTCTGTGTCATGAATGTTTAACTACAGAATAGTATCCACACCATATAAGGCTGCCCCGCACGGCATCCTGGGATAAGGTATTTCCACATCCTTGAGGTTATCTCTGGGCTGTTCAGTAGATGGGGGATTTTATGGCCTTGTTCCTGGAATTCATGATCTGTAACTGGAGCTGTGATTTATGGCCTCGTTCTTGGGATGGATGACGTGGAGAGGAGGGTTACGATCAGTTCCTGGAACAGATGACTTTCCTTTTGAAATCAGGCCGGGTTCTACAATGGAGTTTATGTAATTTATGTAGTCCTCTCACATGCTGCTCTCTGTAGTGGTGGAGTCTAGCTTCCACCAGCACCATGCTGTACTGCAGCTCCTGTGGGGTCCATTCTCTCCAGCTTCTGTAGACACCTGCACTCGTTTGCATGTGCCCACACAGGGACACATAATCACAAAGTAACAAAAATAAGTCTTTGAAAAATGATTCTAGCTGAGGTGGAATACAAGTTCATTCCAGTGCTGAGAAGGCAGAGGCAGGTAGATCTCTGAGAGTTCAATATCACCCTGGTCTACATAATAATTTCCAAGACAGTCAGGCATGCATAGTGAAACCCTGTCTCAAACACACACACACACACACACACACACACACACAAGGGTTTGTTTTTGTAGCGTTGGGATTCAAACCCAGTGTCTCAAACATGTTAGACAACTGTTTGTGTCCTGACTTCTTTATCTTACCTCTAATCAGTCAGCAAGACAGAAAACCATCCCTTTACCAACAGGTAGAGGAGTCAGGATGTTGGATACGTACTGCACTTTTGTCTGTTCTGGGCTTGGACTGGGTGGGTAACCCCTGAGTGTTCCTACCTCTTTCATTTGGATCTTTTTTACAGTGGCTGGGTTCAGTTCCTCACGTCTCCAGAGTTCTCACTGAGGTATTCTGATACATGTGCATGTCAGTCTGCTGATTCTGGAAGAGGAGAGCCTGGGACTTCTTAGACACCACCTGTCTCGGCCACTTTACGACCTTCATAGTTCTTTTGAAGATTTGATCATAGAAGAGAGAGAGAGAGAGAGATTTTAAGTCTATTGGTCTTTCTAAATATACATAGGTTGAAGGCTAGCAAGATGGCTCAGCAGATAAAAGCACTCAATGCTAAGCCTGAAGGCCTTGAGTTTAACGCTTGGAACCCACATGGGGGGAAAGAAACAACTTCCACACATTAGTTAATAAATCCTTACTATTTAAATATGAATATATGCACACACACATACACACACACACACACACACACACACACATGCCTTAAATGGGGTTTCTATTGCTGTAATGAAACACCATGACCAAAACAACATGACCAAAACAATTTAGGGAAGAAAGGATTTATTTCAGTTTACAAGTCTCAGGTAACACTCTATCACTGAGAGAAGTCAGGACAGGAAGTCAGTTCGGGGATCTTGAGGCAGGCGCTGATGCAGAGGACATGGCTTGCTCCTCATAGCTTGCTCCTCATGGCTCACTCAGCCTACTTTCCTTACAGCACCCAGGACCCCTAGCCCAGGGTGTTTACCATCCACAATGGCTAGGCCCTACCATATCAATCACTAATTAAGAATATTCCCTAAAGACTTGCCTACAGCCCAATCTTTCGGAGCATTTTCTCAATTGAGAGTCCCTCTTCCCAAATGACCTAGCCTGTGTCAAGTTGACATAAACTAGTCAGGACAGTACTTATTGAGCATTTTATCACTAGTTTTAAAAACTCAGTAGTTTTAAAAATTCAGTAACAAATAGCTTCAAAAACCTATGTAATCCTACATAATTTCTTTAGCTTCTCTCTTCAAATTCCTTAGAAAATCCGTGTATACATTAAGTGAACTAACATATACAGAACACTTAGAACAGCATCTCAAGTATGGAAAGCAAACGTAAATGTGTCTAGTGTCAATATCAGTATCAGTTCTAGAGTCAGTATCAGTTATCTTTGATCTCTATAAAATAGTTCATTTAAAAGGTAGAAATGAGGGGCTGGTGAGATGGCTCAGCAGGTAAGAGCACTGACTGTTCTTCTGAAACTCCTGAATTCAAATCCCAGCAACCACATAGTGGCTCACAACTATCCACAATAAGATCTGACACCTTCTTTTGGTGTGTCTAAAGACAGCTACAGTGGACTTACATATAAGAATAAATAAATCTTTAAAAAAAGGTAGAAATGAAATCCATATAATAGAATCATGATAGATTTTCCATGTATAATTTCCATCTATAGAGAAAATGGTACAGTTTTTTAATTCTGAAAACTCTATACTGTGGTTACTGAGTTCAACAAATGTTTGTTCCCAAAGCTGGCTATGTAAAGTGAAGTGAAGCTGGGCGGTGGTGGCACACGCCTGTAATCCCAGCACTCTGGGAGACAAAGGCAGGTGGATTTCTGAGTTTGAGGCCAGCCTGGTCTACGGAGTGAGTACCAGGACAGCCAGGGCTACACAGAGAAACCCTGTCTCGAAAAAACCAAATCTATAAATAAATAAACAAATAAACAAATAAAGTGAGTTGGAGTGGTCAACGGTATTTTTTAGGATCCAGGCAAGAAGCAAGTTTGTTGAGGGCACAGCTTCCTTGACTATTGTAGGGTATCTTTGGTGACTTACAATGTTTGTATGACTATGCAAGGAATCAGTAGATGTCAGGATGGTTTTTACTGTGCTCCTGGAGCCCATGGTGCATGCTCAGTCAGTGAACCTATGTGAGCACCTATGTGAGCCTGTAAGTGCAAGGCCAGAGTCCTCAGAACCATATGCATCTGTCCCCTGTACACTGACCAGCTGCTGTCCCCTTGAGTGTGGGTGGAACTAAAGCACACTTCCAAATTAATGGTGACAGGATATCACTTCTGTGACTAGGTACAAAATAATAGCAGCTTCCTCTTGTTTCCTGTTCCCTCTTACTGAAGCAAGCTGCTTTATTATAAGATACTCTATGGAGAGGACCGAGTTGAATGGAACTTTCAAAAAACAATTTATTGGCATATGTTCATTGTATATAGTGCTGGATTTCATAAGAACACTTTCATATAATCTGTCTCTCTCTCTCTCTCTCCCTCTCCTTCTCCCCCCTCTCTCTTTGTGTATACATGGCATATGAATATATTCATACCTGCATATGTACAGGTGGAGGTCAGAGGTTGACAATGAGCTCTTTCTCAATCAATCATTCTCCAATTTTTTTCTTTTAGGTAGATCTCTCACTAAACAGTGATTTATCTACAGCGACTGGCCAGCAAGCCCCAAGGATCTGTCTCATTTATTAAACTAGTGTTCAGTACAATTAAAAAATGATCTATACCCCTAACTGGGCTGCCTTGTCTGGCCTCAGTGGGGGAGGATACACCTAGTCCTGCAGTGACTTGATATGTTGGGGGAGGGATACTGGGGAAATGATACCCAGAGGGTGGGCTTACCCTTCTCAAAGGAGAAGGGGAGGAAGAATGAGGGGAGGATCTTTGTGAGGGGATGCTGGAAAGAGGAGAGAAGTATATTAAGCACACAGCAAACAGAAGATTGAATAGCAAGAGATAGATAGATAGATAGATAGATAGATAGATAGATAGATAGATAGATAGAGATAGACTTTAAAAAAACAAACAAACCATCAACTCAGGTACTTAAAACATCCAGGAGGAATTGGCTGTGGAAGTTCCTTTAAGATAATCCAATTGTAATTACCAATATGCTGAGTCTTACAGTTCCCACCTCTGAAGCTAGCAGGGCATGGGCCTCCAAGAGTGCTGATGGTTTAATTTATTTTATGTTCCTTCATCAGGAAATATTCTCCCTGTCAAGGTCATTGGGGAATGTTCTCCCTGCCAAAGTTAATGACTTCATGATAATTAGAAACAGCACAAGTCTTGAAGGTGAAGGTATGTCTACTGTTCCTCAGCAAAATGGTGAATGCTGAGACCTTTGGGATAGTCTGTAAGGCTGTGGGAAAGAACCCTGAGAACACGAGTTTAAGAGTATATAATTTCTCAGCTACGCAAAATATAAGGATGTAATATGAATTATATGAGGAGTTTCGCAGACCTAAAAGAACAGAGGCAGCTGCAGATTGCTGAGTTCAAGGTCAGAGCTAGTTTAGGCCCAGGCAGGGTGGGAATGGTGATCTCAGAGCCAGATCCCATCCAGGTAGTTTATTATCTGTGCTTACAAAGGCAGGCATATCTCTGAATTCATTGCTATGTTAAAAAAAAATAAAAATGTACCTGCTGTCTTTTCTAAGAATCAAGAGGCTAAGGCCATAAAATGCTGATTCATGGGATAATCAACGGGAACATGGTATGGAGAATTGAATTGACATGCAAATAAAAGACTGAGCTTTGGCCTGCAAGAGCTGAGCTGTCTGGAGACCTCTGGAGAGCTGTCTTGAGAATACAAGACTGTCATTCTTTCATTGTTCCAAAATATCTCTTCCTCAAAACCTATCTCCAAGCTGAGGCTGGCCCTTGACATAACAGAAAATGCAGGGTAGAGTAGAGTGTCTCCTTGGATGAGGTTTTCAAATAAAAGAACAATAACAGAAAAATGGTAATATAAAATCAGTACCTGCACACCATGTATCCACCCTACCACATACACTGACATATACGCTTTAAAAATATACAAGAGACTGGGTTATATTGTTGAAGAATTTCAGATAATTAATTTTAAAATTACATTTTCTACATTTTGTGGTGTTTGTGGTAGATAGAATTCAGCTTTTTAAAGTTTGTACACAGTTTTCATCTATTTTCTCATTTTAAGTCAATATTCATTTTCTTGCCTAGTTTTTAAAAAACAAAGAAAAGCAAAGTTGACAATCTACCAAGAAATTTTACTATGTTCAAAACTAAAATTATTACTATTTAAGTGATTTGAATGTTTGAGGAAGAGACTTTGTGAAGAAAACAAATTTGTTTAACTAACTAGATCACCCAGAGCTCCCAGGAACTAAACCACCATGAAGAGACCCAGGGCTCCAGCTGCATATGTAGCAGAGGATGGCCTTATCTGGCATCAGTGAGAGGGGAGACCCTTGGTCCTGTGGAGGTTTGATGTCCCATGTAGGGGAATGCTAGAAGGGTGAGTTGGAAGTGGGTAGAGGAGCACTTTCATAGAGGCAAAGGAGAGGGGGAAGGGATGGGGGCTTTCAGAGGTGAATCCGGGAAGAGGGATATCATTGGAAATGTAAATAAATAAAATGATTAATAAAAATAAATAAATAACTGATAACTATCCAAATAAAAGAAATTTACAAGTAATGGCTTAAATTTTGGTTTTTTCTTTAGCAAAGTTATATGCTATAAACAATAATTCTTAGCTTCTAAGCTTCCAGGACTAAGTCATCTTAGCAAAATATAAGTGCACGAGGAGACAATCACTGAGATGACTTGAGTATCCACATTTTGGTATTTGCACTCTGCCACAATGAGACAGCTGACTGGGGGGTCTTATAAGATAGAAACCACCCATACTGTGACTACCTGTCCGAGGATACCTCATTATTGTCACTTCCAGGCTAAACTCTGAAGAGTGAACAGATTTAAAAAGGAGAAAAAGGAAAAATATATTATCTTTTATCTTTGGACAATTTTATGTATGTCTTAGATAGGTTGTCTGTCACTGTGCTAAAACACCATGAGCAAAATCAACTTCGAGAGGAAAGGCTTATTTCATTTTACTGCTTGTAATCCATCATCCAGGGAAGTCAGAGAAGGAACCTGCAGGCAGGAACTGATGCAGGTGCCATGGAGGAGTGCTGCTTACTGGCTTGCACTTGCTCTTTTGTAGCACCCAGGACGACCTGTCCAAGAGTGACATACATGTCCTATCTAGGGATGGGTACTCCAGAGTATCAACTATCATCTGCTGCATAAGGAAACTTCTCTGATGCAAACTGAGATCTGCCTTAGTCTGTGGTAAAAGGATAACTATTTAGAAGGTGATCCAATATAATTTTCCCCTAGCAAAACAATAGTAATAGAGCCCAGGGTTTCCATAACCACAGGTAAGAGCAACGGCATGTATGGTTTAGGGGGCTTTCCGGGATCCTACACGGGCAATATCTTACACCTGAAACTGCTTTTTGTTTTTGATAACCTGTGGCTTCTGGGAGGAAATTTATCCCTCCCAGAATAAGATGACTCCAATTAAGCTTTTAAGAAATAAATATTTTTTAGGGAGTTTATGAAATTGTAGATATCCATGTGTCTCAAAGCCCTTCGTTATACTTATCCTAAGCCCATTTCTACCTTACTCGGTTGTCTTCTTCCCCCCCTAAACCTCCCCCATTAGAGCTAGAGAATGTCATAGATTCTCAGGCCCACAAGCTTTACAGACCAATGCATCATTAGCATTATACTTTGTCCAGAATGCTTATCGGACTCTGAAGGTTAAACAAAAAAGGAACCTAGTGATAAGGTGTACTTCCCAAACTGGAGCCTAAAGATTAGCATACAGACATTTCCAAGAGAAGTAATACTGAGAAGTCAGTCTGCTAACTGAAAGACAGCACAACACATGTACATGCACAGGCACAGGCACACACACACACACAAAACTCCATCTTTTCAAAATGTCTTCAGGGTTGGGAGTGAAGTGAAGTGGGAGACTGAAATGAATCTCTGTGAGTTCAAGGCCAGTCTGATCTACAGAGTGATCCTGGCCATCTGGCACTGCATAGTAAGAACTTGTCTCAAAAAGCAATAATAATAATTATCTTCCTTGAGGGCTAAAGAAATGGTGCTCAGGGGTTAAAAGCACACACTGTTCTTGAAGAGGACCCAAGCTCAGAGTTACATTGCACTTTACTGAGATCCTAGTGACTGATGTTCATATGTCAAAGCAAGATGGATAAGTTTATAGGATATATTCCTTTTCACACAAATGACCATTGTAGCAATGCCCAGCAGCTGTGTTGGGTAGTTTATAACAGCCTACAACTTAACTTCAGGGGAACAGACACTCTATTCTGACCTCCGTGGGCACTGCACTCATGTACACACACCAACACAGAGACACATAGTTTAAAAAATAAAATAACTTTCCAAAAGAGACCTATCTGGCAAAGGAAACTGATCTTGATTAAGAGCCAGCATTACATATTAAGGATGTTGAGCAAACAAACCTACCAATGTATTTGTTAAATAGCTGCACGAGATAGCTTAAGGCTGCCAGCAGTCTTTTGAATTGGAATACTACTTGTGTAGTCCAATTTGTTCAACACTAAACATTTCTTTCAAATACTTTCAGAATTACATTGCACTGTACTGAGATCCAAGCGACTGATGCTCATATGACAAAGCAAGATGGATAAGCTTATAGGATATATTCCTTTTCACACAATGACCGTTGTAGTAAAGCAACCTCCCTTCTATTTGCATTTGTTGATTCTAAATAATCTTTACCTATTATACATGAAATTATACTAATAGTAAAAAGTTATCAATATGCAACAGATATAAATATGACCAAAATAGCAAAACAGAAACTTTTATCCAAATAAATATCCGCTAACTTGTGAAAAAGTTGAAAAGGATTATTGTAGAAAGATTATCAGTAATTAATGTTATGTTTTTAATAAGTACAAAAGGAATATAAATATAAAATACTATTCATACATAGCTCTCATTATACATACTTATATCAATTGGTAGAACTTATTAACTAAAAGGTAGTCTTTTTATAAATAAATAAAAATTATACTTTCTGCTGTAAAAGACAATCAGCCACCAATTATCAGTGTTTATTAATGAACTTTATTTGATGGTAACTTCTCAAATTATATTAGAATGAAAAAACTAATTTAATAGAGTTTTTTTTGGTTGGTTTTTTTTGTTGTTATTGTTTTTTTTTTTTTTTTTTTTTTTTTTTTTTTTTTTTTTTTTTGAGACAGGGTTTCTCTGTGTAGCCCTGGCTGTCCTGGAACTAACTCTGTAGATCAGGCTGGTCTCAAACTCAGAAATCTGCCTGCTTCTGCATCCCAGAGTGCTGGGATTACAGGCGTGCACCACCATCGCCCTGCATTAATAGAGTTTCTTAGAGCATAAATATAACTGCTTGTTAGATTTCCTTTAAAAAATATGTTAGACTAGAAAAGATATGCCGGGTGGTGGCGGCACATGCCTGTAATCCCAGCACTCTGGGAGGCAGAGGCAGGCAGATTTCTGAGTTCGAGGCCAGCTTGGTCTATAGAGTAAGTTCCAGAACAGCCAGGGCTATACAGAGAAACCCTGTCTCAGAATAAACAAATCCAAAAAACCGAAGAAGAAGAAGAAGAAGAAGAAGAAGAAGAAGAAGAAGAAGAAGGAGAAGGAGAAGGAGAAGGAGAAGGAGAAGGAGAAGGAGAAGGAGAAGGAGAAGGAGAAGGAGAAGGAGAAGGAGAAGGAGAAGGAGAAGGAGAAGGAGAAGGAGAAGGAGAAGGAGAAGGAGAAGGAGAAGGAGAAGAAGAAGAAGAAGAAGAAGAAGAAGAAGAAGAAGAAAATGAAGAAGAGAAAAGAAGAAGAGAAAAAGAAAAGAGAAGAAGAAAAGAAAAGAAAAGATATATAATTGCTGAACTATCAAGTTTAAATGTAAAATTTTTGGGTTTTTTTTATTTTTAATTATTACACTCACTTAAACATTAGAGAATAATATTAATTGTGTGTGTATGTGTGTGTGTGTGTGTGTGCAAGCGCATGTGCGTGTGCATGTTTAAAATGTTTGAGCTGGGTGTGATTCATGGGCACATGCCTTGAACCTAGCGCTTGAAGGCAGACCATCTCTGAGTTCCAGGCCAGCCACATCTACAAGTTTCGGGGCAGCCAGGGCTACCCAGAAAAACCCTGTCACAGAAAGGAAAAAAAACCTTTTGAGCTACTTTTCCTCAAGAAGTGAGATGCAAGGCTCTAGTGTTCCCTACCTTAATATTGTCCATTCCATTGCAGGTACAGAGAACTCCACCTGAGAAGAAGGACGTGCTCCCCTCTCGTTACTCCTGATGATAAGCCAATGCCTGTGGTTCTGCACAGTCCCCTGCGAAGCTAGGAGCTCATGAAAAAGACAAACTGGTAAGATAGGAGAAAATTAAAAGCAAGGCTCTAGTATTCTTCAAATTTGAGATTAACTTTTGATCCCTTTTAACAAACTACTAAAAATGGGACAATCTATGCATCACTCCCTCCAAGACTCGGGGAACTCAGAGAAAGAGGAGGCAGAGCATGTAAGAGCTGGAAGACAGGGAGGAGGATGGGGAGGAGGGTGGGGAGGAGGACGAGGAGGAGGATGGGGAGGAGGATGGGGAAGAGGACAAGGAGGAGGATGGGGAGGAGGACGGGAGGAAGACGGGAGGAGTGACCCATCCAGCAGGTCCAGTTATTCCAGGGTCTCGAAGAGGCACTACCTGAGGGTCAAAAATGGGGGGAAGAGGGAAGGGAAGCCAAGCACGCTAAGAAAGACAAGTCAGTCTGGGTTGTGTCATGGCTTCATTTAATATCGGGGAGACGAATGGGTTTTAAGGCTTACAGAGAAGGAATTAACCTTCACACCAGACAAAGGAGGGAAGGGCAGAGACACCCCTAGCGATGGAAGCAGGAAGCGAGGAGGTCATCTGGTCATCTGGAGGGGACACCCGGAGTTAACGCCAGCAGGTACATTCTGCGGTTAGGGCAGGAACATCTTGTGGTATTCTCGGGAATCTTCTCGCACCGATACTCAAGGGGAAGGCTCTAGTTAATTGTTCTCATATTTTAGCAGCCACCACCTTAGGGCCATGAGTAAGCATAAGTCCGAATAGCTCAGGATGGCTTCCCACGGAGGAGGATGAGAGGAGGATGGGGAGGAGGATGGGGAGGAGTGCTATGAATTGTTCTCTTCTGAACATGACCTGCAGTCACTCCCAGGAACTCACAGAAGCTATGATTACCTAAACAAGACCTCCACAAGTTAGAGCCCACCAATATCCCAGCATTCCTCAGGTATGTAGCAGTTGACAAATTGCCCTTGCCCAAGTAAATAATCCTTCATTCAGGTCTATACAAGCAACCCTAACTAAATGCAGTGGAACATGTATGTCCATACAAACACATACACACAGGACATGAATGTTGGATATGGACAACAAAAAGATAACCAGTGGGATGTGACAGAAAAATACTGTGTGTGTGTGTGTGTGTGTGTGTGTGTAAGCTTGTGAAAGAATAAATGAATTAATGTTAGAAAACTAAGATGAACAGCTTCTCCTTTAAAACACATTACATAATGAATTCATTCACCAAGTGACTATCCAATAGCATAGAATAAACCTCACTGATGCCACACTAACTTCTGCTGGTTAGACCCCCTGAGCTCATGGAACTTTAGTCTCATGAAATCTTTATCTGGGAACCAAAAAACATGGTACAGGGACTCACAAACTGACTGACCTTCTGAGTATTTTGTTACTGATATTTAGAGACAAACTTTTTTGCAGCTGTCCAAAAGTAATGGAATTCTTCAGCCTTCCTCCCAGGAAGAAGTAACCTGGTCATTGTAGTTCATGGTTACTGGACTTCTTGGAAGGAGCCCTGGGCAGCAGGGAGCACAACCCAAGGGAAATACATCTGTGTTCCACTCATCCCTGCCTTGGACTCCCACACTTGAGGCAGCAAGGACCACTGGGTGTCTATTGCCTCACTTATAAATGAGAATTCTTTATTGTCCGAGAATACCTTTAAAACAAGTGGGATCACAGTCGACTCCCCAGCTGAACCATTTGCTTCAAGCACTGATACATGCTATATTTGCTTGTTGCTGATCAATACTAAAGCAATATCCTGAAGTAAAATCAAAGTCAACCCCCATGCAGTATAGGTTCAGGTCACCATGCATAACACAGCTTTAGCCTCATCTCAGACCAGCATGAAGATGCTTTCATCCTGCCCCATTATGTGTGACAGTGACAATGAATGGGGCCTTACCTCCCCAACAACGTGATCTCAGCTCCACCGACACACAGGAGCAGACTTGCTGCACACTCACAGACATGTATTCAAGAGTCAAAGGCAAAGAATTAACACCTGCAGAAAGGATGCAAACCAGGCCATCACAGTAAAGAGTATAAATTGATCAAATGAGGATGTAGTAAATGACATCCTAATGGTCCTTATTCTGCCTTCCTAATTCTCTGTGCGCACGAAGCTTTTATGCACTGCTGCAGTACAGGCATCGCAACCTCCGACTAGCCCCAGTTAGTTTAATTATAGCCTAATGCTCTCCAAATATGCCTGGCATAAAAGCCCATAGAACTGCCTTGCCTTAATTTGAAAGGATGAGACTGAGCACTTTTTAAAACTTTAATATAACCCTACAGAGCACACAAAATACATACTCTTGGTGGGGAAAAATGTCCTTTGGCAAAGTAACCAGACAGAATCTGCAAAACTGAAGAAGTTCTGGGATGGGAGGACAAGCAGAGGTATCCTCACGAACCCCTGAGGGCACACACAGGTTGGCTTCAGCTGCAGCAGGGATGACTTCGTTGTGCTATCAATAGAACAGCTGATAAAGACTAGTTGTAACTGCTATGCATATGTTTGGTCATTTAATCTACAAGGCACAAAACCCCAACAAGGCAGAAACCATTATCTCTGTTTTAGTGATGAAGAGGCCATCAGGAGATTAAATTACCTCAGGTCAAGCAACCCATAAATGGTATGGGTGGGATTTGAATGTATCGAATGTGAGTTTGCCTCCGGATCACATCCTTTAACCATATAACCAACTGTATGGAGATAGAACTGTTAATAGGGGTTCTTAAATTATGCCTCAGCACACACAATGTACAGGAAGGGCAGATAGCCAGGTTGGAGCAATTTAGTCAGGGGTAGTGTTGGAAGTGAGCAGACCTGACCCTGGAAGCCACATTAGCTCTCCCTCTGAACGAGTATCAAGTATCTGCTAGGACCGAGCTGCCCTGGATGCGACTTGAATCGTTTTGTTGTTGTTGTTGTGGTGGTGGTGGTGGTGGTGGTGGTCTGCATGCTCTCTACTCATCTGCACCGAAGTTCAGCCTCCACAGCTAAAGATGATCACAGAAGACATGCCTTGCCCAGATACTGCAAGTGATGCGTTTGTTTAAGGCTAAACCATTGTATGAGCCCCTAAAGAGAGAAAAGAAAGCGTTAAAAAAATGTTGATACATGCCACTAAGATGAATTTAACGTCACCAAGAACATTTCAATTAATTCAGCACATGCAAACAGCCGACCTAATGAAAAGCTAGAGTATTTCCCTAGGATGTTTTTGTTTTTGTTGTTGTTGTTCAGATTAGCAAAAGAATCCCTGAAACCCTTACAGGAAGTGAGGCAGTAGCCACTGACCCGCTTCATCTCCCTGTTGCTCGGCAGAATGTTTCGCCTCGTGTGACGCTAATGGAGGAAAAATAGTTTTGTTATTTGAGCGTAAAGACTAAATAATGATAAATTGGTTGCCTGAAGTGCAGAAACAAATGGGTGTGTGGCATTAACAGAGTTAATTGTAGATGCAGATTAAAAGGCAAGATTAAGTAGTGGAAGAAAAGCAGTCACCTTCAGCCCAGACCCGCCAAGCAGCCGCGGTCAGTCACCTAGCAACAAGTTTCCTATGCCCGCTGCGTTCTTTAATTCAGCAAATCTGCTCAGGGTGGCGGGCTGTTCTCCTGACAAAACGCATTATGTAGGAGACGGAGGGATACAAAAATCCAGTGAACACAGCACTCTGCTCCCTATTGACCACTGATCCTTTCTCTCAATCCACAAAAGAGGCTCACATAATGCCCTGGAAGGAGAAGCGCCTCCACAGAGAAAACATTTGCTTGTAATTGAGATTGACTACATAATGAAAATGATGTTCTTTTTTAAAATTCTGCTTGTTGAGGCCACACTTTTTGTCTCCTGGCACTCAAAACATATCCCTGCTGGGAAAAGGGGCAAACATTGTAAAAACTCAAAACTGCGATTTTTTTTCCTCCCCCCTTTGCATTGAAAACACCCATTCTGTAACAAAATGGCCAGGTCTCTCTCCTTAGAACTTAAACAAACGCTAAGAAGGTAAACAGGAAAACTTCTATTCAGAGTTGCTGTGGAGCACACAGGCTTTGCTGACTGGCTTCACATGCTCATTGATTTGCACAACAACTGGACGGAACTGGATGGGAAATTCGATTTCTTGATTGTGTCCTCTGTGGGGAGACTGTACATTGCTGGACAAAACTCGGCCAGTATTTAAAACACGTGGCTTTTAAACACCCGTTAAAATTTTCACCTGGCTGAGAAGAAGCTAGAACGAGAAGGAAATAAAAATTGTCTTGGTTTGGAAGCCACAAAGCTAGTGGATGATTTCCCATCAAGGGATGGGCTGAGGCAGGCTCTTTGTGACGGCTGGCACAGCACAGCACAGCGTGGCTGTGGCTGTATCAATAGACCTACGAACGTTGAAATAACGTGGAAATTATGCTTGATTGGGAGACAGTAAAATATTTCTGGGTTTTCTATCTTTCAAGGATTTTGTCATGCAAAGTGACTTTCATAAATAAATGAGCACTCCGAAGGGCGCCTGCACTCAACCCCGGCTGCTGCCACGTCCCTTTCTGGAGGCCAAGGATGCACGCATGAAATATAGATGGGCCTTCAAAGACAAGCAGGCAAACAGGAGTGGGGTGTTAGCATCGAATCTGCTGAGGGGACTGACAGAACCGTCACCGGAGCAGCAGTCCTCAACTTTCCTCATGCTGAGACTCTTTAATACCGTCCCTCAGGTTATAATGACCTTCAGCCTTAACATTATTTTCCTTGCTGCTTCATAACTGAAATGTTATGAATCATAATGTAAATATCCGATATGCAGGGGTATCTGGAGTCACAACCCACATATTGAGAATGACTGGCCTAGAGTCACGTGCAACCTGATGGGAGAAGTGTTTGTTCCATATTTCTGCAGAAAGAAGACAACAAATTAGCCCCCTGCCTAAAGAAAATGTGGTTAGCAACTGTCTGAGAGAGAGAGAGAGAGAGAGAGAGAGAGAGAGAGAGAGAGAAATCCTTAGCTGAGAGAACTCTACAGGATTCTTAAGAGAGAAAGTCATGGTACTTCAAGTGGCAGAGAATGGTCTCAGACCTTGCGAGTCTGGAGAGGTATTAAAGCCTTAAGGACTGTGGAAATGCTGACAGCCCTTACTATGGAACAATTGAGTTTGCAGTGGCATTAGCAAATAACTTGGTAACTTTTATTTTCTCTTTCTAAGAAAAAGCCGTGGGAAATGAGGAGATGCCAATTCCCTATTTTGAGTTACCATTTTAAATAGGTGATTGAAATCATACTTTGCTTGAACAACAGCAGCAACCACAAAAAAAAAAAAAAAAAAAAAAAAAAAAAAAAAAAAAATTCCCTGACAGAGAAAGGTTAAGCCTCCCAGTACCAGATGACACACAGATTGTGAATGAGTTACACAGACACTGTGGAAAAGCAAGGAGAAGAGGGTCTCACGTGAAGAGTCCCTTTCAGAGAAGACACAATAATTTTACAAACATTATCTTCTCACGTTTATGTTCAGTCACTTAAGCCACATTAACTATCCTCTTAGCTTTCTCACCAAGACTCTCTGACATGAAGCATTCAGCAGTTTTTCCAAAAAGGTTAATAGTTCACCGGGCAAAGTTAGAATGGAGCAGAATTGATCATTCCTAAAACTCCTGGTTGAAACATGAGGACTTTGTGTTGACAACCTAGGGGTCGTAATGAGTCTCTAGTACATTCTAAGGCTTGTTTCTTTTACCCTGTGAATGGGGAAAGTAAAATTATAGTCTCTAGGTGTTTTGCACGGTTCTTTCACGGGCAGGCTTTCCGACACCAATTAAAGAGATTATGTCATCAAGCAAAAGAAAAGCCGTAACTTGCATGTTGGCGCTGTGATTACTTGAGACAGGGTCACAGGACCCAATAGCATAGCAGCTGACCTTCAAAAAATTAACTTTGAGCTCAATTCCTAATTAACCTTTTTCAATACAAGAAAGTATAATTTCAGGCCACTAGTCCCCCCTCAAATACCCACTTTTTTTTCTACAATGAATGTGTTACCAAAATCAATTAGCAATTTTCAAGAAGTAAAGAAGAGAGAAAGAAAGAACAAAAAAAGAACCCTTTCCCTTAATGATGTGTTTTTGGGGATGATTTCTCTTTTCAAACATAGTCTCCCACACATGTTTACAAAACTCGAAGTAAACTTAACCCTATGTAAGTTTTAGCATTAAACTAAGTTTATGCTAATGCATAAAAATGTCAATGAAGAACTGGGTATAGTAGTGCATGTTGGTAATCACAGCATTTGGGAGCACCCTACATAGTGAACTACATAGTGAGCTTCAAGCTAGCCTGGGCTACAGAACAAGATCTTGTCTCAAAAAAGGAAAAAATTAAGAAAGAAAGAGAAAAAGAAAAATGAAAAGAAATAAAAGTCACCATGGGAACCCTTGTGCCTCGGTTTCTATGCAGGAGACTGAGTCCTGCACTGTTCTCCCTCACTGATACCAAAAACCTTGATTACTCAAATACCTTATAAATGGCATAGGAGCTTCATATTACTCACATGTCCTAATGTATGCGTTGAAATCCCCCCAGCATCCTTATCATAGCTAATACAATGTCTAAGTAGTTGTTACAATGTATGGGAAATAACAACAAGAGGGCTGAGTGTGAGAGCTCCTGGCTTTAATGCCAGGAGGCAGGAGGCTGAGGCAGGAGGATCCACGTAAGCTTGAGGCTAGACTGATCCACTTAGTGGGTTCCAGGACAGTAGAGAAGAGATCATGTCCCACAAAACAAAAGAAAGCAAAAGAAAACAAAACAAAACAACATATATAAAGTAAATAAGTAATAAAAATAGAGAGAAAATAATGACAAGAAGAAAATGTCATAACTCCATGCCTGGTTAGCAACCGAAGAAGAACTCTCTGCCATGGGGGACTGACTGCGTCATACCATGGCACCATGTGGCACCACCCAACCTATGGACTTCGATGTAAATATGTGCATGTTTAACAAATATGTTAAACAAGTTGGAGCTCGTTTTTTCATAGCTTAGAATTCATGCTCTCTGTTATTCACAAAACTTCCCTCCACTGTGCGATGTATATTTTTTTCCAGAAATTGCTCTCTGATGAGAGAGCACCAATTATCCTGGCTTCATTTAGCTGAGCCTGGTGGACTTGACGCTTCTCCCTCTCTCTGGCCTCCGACTGAACAAAAGAGCAGGTTACTCTCCAGGTTGTGCTGAACTGGAGGCAGACACGTCTTCTGAGTAACTGATTTTCATCCCAGTAATTGCTGTCTTTTGACCCTCATATTAAAGTGGCATTCATCAAATTTAAAATCAGAATTAGCATTGCACATCATCAATGTAGAAAATACTTGAGATGTGACCAGAATGGACATCTTGCTTAGCTCCCTCTGTCCTTGGCTGCTTCGAGTCAGGTTGTGAATAGCACAAGCCAAATTGACAATTATTCACAAACGATCCTATTTAACATCTCTATTTTTCTCTTTTAGTTTTCTCCAGCTCTTCTATAAACAGCACCTTTAAATTCTTCCAGTGCTGGATGGTGAAACAAAATCCTGTAATCATTACTGGAGACGATTCTTAACGATTGCCTTTCTGGTTATCACTGTGATATTCAGGACTGAGGTGACACTTCAGTGGAAAAAGAGCAACAGACTTTTTAAAGAGCCCCATGGGAAGTGCTGAAATGCACCACAAACAGGAACCCGTTTCCTCACGTACTCAATGACGTACAGACACATCTCTGCGGTTTTGTTGCAGCCATGTTTCTCTAAAAGAACCCATACATACCGGGATTGAAAAGAAGCGCCTGAGCTAGCACTAAGATCAAATTAATGCACTGCACAGGTTTCACACAAAACAGAAAACGACACCAGGTTCATGACAGAGAGTACAACGGAAACAGTGAGAACAGGCTGGAAACGTGCCGTTCTATTAATGTGCACCCAGCACTGGTACCCGGCGCTGGCACCTGGCACCCGACACCCGCCTCTGGCCATTGGGATTTACAGATGAAACAAGAGAATCTTTCAATCCTTATTTCAAAAAATGAAGGATCGCATTATGTTGGAAAAAGAAAACAGAAAGTGCACATTTACAATGCAAGTTTTATTTATGACTATATGCTTCCTATACTGAACCACACACATACACCCTTGGCCCCACCAATGACACTGGAGAAGACTGTGTAAGGGGTGTGTGTGTGTGTGTGTGTGGTGTGTCCTTGTCCATAGGGAAATTAAGCACACACACACACACATAATAATTACATGGTTATGAGATAGAATTGACAAAGTCAAGGGAAGGTAAATGACTTTTTAAAAAAAGATTTGTTTACTTCGATTGCATAAGTGTTTTGCCTACATTATGTAAATTCACTACATGGATGCCTGGTGCTCATAGAAGCCAGAAGAAAGCATGGGACCCCAGTTATGGCTGATTATGAGCCACTGTGTGGGTGCTGGGAACTGAACCTGGGTCCTCTGCAAGAGCAGTTAAGGCTCCTAACTCCTGAGCCATCTCTCCTGCCTGATAAATGACTTCTAAAACAGCCACCAGCACGCTTGTTATGTCCCTGGTACATGTGCATGCACTGTTTGGTTCTCTTGAGTTCACATAAGAGGGAACTTTGTTCTAACAGGGTTTGAGATGCTAAATAAGCCCAGTTCTTGAACTGAAAAAGGCAAACAGCCAAGTTTACTCTACCTCTGCTAGATTTAGTTGGTCAGTTTGCCAAAGATAATATGTAATTCTAGAAGTGTTAACTCTTGATACATTGTCTAACTACGCTTTGGGCTATAAGCATGTTTGAAATTCTTGTAACTCTGTGAACTATTTGTTGCTTACACCCTACAGGTCTTTTTGAAGTCTCTTTCTGAAAAGAGATAAATCATGTCTAAGTACATAGTAACATGAGTTTTCAGTGTGCTTTTATGTTAATGAATGTATGAATACCTAAAACATATGGTAAGTATCCTATCATAGGGGATAATTTCAAGTTTAAAAAAAATCCTTAGTTCCTAAGGTCCAATGGTAGGAAATAGATGGTACGTACATTTAGGTCTTATGTCTTATGACCCAGCTCTTTTTGTTTAGTTACAATATATTAGAAGCAGCAGAATTCTAAAATAACAGAGTTGAGTAACCAATGAAATTCATGCAATGAAATTCATCTTGATAAGGTTCGACCCTCATACAGATGTATATGCAAAGACTATGCATGTATATATGGAACTGAGAATATATGTATGAGAAAAGCATCCATATGTAAAATTAAACAGTTCTGCAAATGCTTGGCTAGGAAACCCTTTTAATAATTTGTGGTGCCTGCAATGATGCAGGAAAGTGTAAGGGCCGATGAAGAAAACCCCAGAACTCGAGAACACCACCGAGGTTTAAGAGCCATCGCCCCAGGGCACCATATCTAAAGCCGCATGGGGAGAGCTCTGACAAGGAGCCTTCTCTGTTTACCTTCCAGGATCCTTGCTGCAGAGACCTGGGGAGACGCAGGTCTTAGCTCCCGGGGCACCAGGCTAGGAGGATCCAGGATGCCCCATTTCCCAATCAGCATCATTCTTACAGATACTCCTGGACCTCCTCCTCCTCCACATCCAGTTCTCAGAAACAGACCTGCTTACTGCAAAATAAATCACAGGAGATAATGGGCCAGCGTTTCTTTCCAACCAAATAGCACAATGAGAAGAAAATGGAATTTGAAAAAAATAAAGAAAATACCAAATCTTTGCAGCTGTATTAGATTCCTAAGGGAGAGAAAAAAGCCAGTTATGTTATAGACAGAATTGAGTTGACTTCATATTAACTATTATAATTGCAGATATTTTAATGAAACATTGGCTACTAAATTTATCTGGCCTGACTGAAATTTTCAGCAGTTACTTTTGAAGTAACTTGAAAAACCTGCCAGTGGATTTGGGATCAAGGTTTGCTCTGCCACCTGCTGGCCATTTAGAAATAATGCAGCTCTAAGAAGTCTCCCCATTTTCAAAGATACCAGACCTCAACCCAGGGTTGGGGTCATGGTAAGGCGACCATGGTATCACGGTAAGGCTTGCTTCTACAGTTTAGAAACAAGCATGATGTGGCTCAGGATGATGAAAATGGCACTAGGCCTCAGCGAACCTGAAGAGGAAGGACGTGTGTGTGTGTGTGTGTGTGTGTGTGTGTGTGTGTGTGTGTGTGTGTTGTGCCTACTCATGCCTACACATACAAAGAGACCCAATGCAACCCTTTCTTCTATGCTGATGCACTGAGAGGCTTCATCCATTCTCACTGCGGAACTACCAACTGCAGCCACCTCTGTGCATAATTTAGTGGCCTTATCTCTAGAACAGTTGTTAAGAAATCTGTCTTACCTCAAACGGAAAGACACCTTTCACACCATCTAGCACTATGAGGAACTCTTTGGTCAGATTTACAGGGAGAACTGACAAGGTGCAATAGTCAGTTTGTTGGCCTCCTCAATCTATTTCAGAGGACATTGTCAGAGAGCTTTTAATCAAGTTCAGAGTCTAATTGGATCAGTGAATTTAAATTATCTTTATAAAAGAAAATAGAGGGCTGGAGAGATGGCTCCGCAGTAAAGAGCACCAACTGCTCTGCCAGAGGTCCTCAGTTCAAATCCCAGCAACCACATGGGATCTGCTGCACTCTTCTAGTATGTGTCTGAAGACAGGTGCAGTGTACTCATATGAATAAAAATAAATAAATAAATCTTTAAAAAGAAAGGAAAGAAGGAAGGAAGGAAGAAAGAAAGGAAGGGGAGAGAGAGAGAGAGAGAGAGAGAGAGAGAGAGAGAGAGAGAGAATGAATTTTGGGCTGTAGAGATAGTTTAGTGGGTAAAGCTGCCGAGAATACAGGTTTGAGTCCTGACCCCAGGACCCACAAAAAAGCTGCGACAGATGGTATGTCTGTTTCCCCAATGCTGGTGGTGCCCAGAGAAAGTGACAAGCAAGTGCAGGGGTGGCCTGGGCAACCAGCACAGTCTAAATGGTGAGCTCTGGTCTCAGAAGATGAGGTAGAGAGAAACAGAGGAAGATACCTGAAGTAGAACCTTTTTCTTACATGGGTACTCACATACACCCACTCACACACATATGCAGGCACACGCGCACACACACTTACACGTGCACTTGCACACTAACACACTCACTTGCACATAGACTCACAGAGAGAGAGAGAGAGCAAGACAGAGAGAGACAGAGACAGAGACAGAGAGAGAGGGGTGTTAGATGCTTGCTTATTTGCTTGAATAGGAACCAGATTCCCACCTTCAACAGTCTCTGGCCTGTGCCAACCTTACATCTTTCAAAACATATGTTCCAACTAAACAGCGTGAAGATTTCTCCTTTGTGCTTTAGGTGGAGAGGTCCAGTGCCAGTAATGACAAAAAGTCTCCTCCCTGCCCTTCTGCTGGGGGGGGGGAGGGGGCAGCGGTGGCTTCAGGGCACCTACGTGTAACCCCAGGCTACCCCAGCACCAATAGCATTGGGGAAACAAACATACCATCTGTCACAGCTTTTTTGTGGGTCCAGGGGATCAGGACTCAAACCTGTAGTCTTGGCAACTTTACCCACTAAACTGTCTCTACAGTTTAGAAACAAGCATGCTACAGAAAGGTTGAAAGTCCTCAGCCTGACATCTGAATTTTCTTTAAGCACTTTCTCAATTTCCAGCCACAATCTAGCCCATTTTCCTTTTCAAATTTCAAATTTCTCCCACGATATTTTTATGAGGGATCTTGCCATTGGGATTAAAGGAAAATTTCAAGCATTCACAAAAGGCAGGTCCAAGGAAATCACATCCTTCTCAAATCCTTTGTTTATTAACAGAAATATCCTTAAAATGTGAGTTTTCACACCCCTGAGCAATAGCACAAAGGGAACAATTCTGAACTTAAGCTGGGTGCATTCCCTAGCAGGGGACAATGCCTCCCCTGCCTTTTTTAAAGAAAACTTTTCCTCCCTGACCTGTTTGTAGACCACCCATGAAGCAGGTTTTCTCACTTAATCTGAGGAAGAGAAAAGGAGACTTGTTGCCTTTAGCAGTCCTGGGTTGTTCTCCTAATAGGGTAAGTTAATTATTTTCATCAGCAGATGAGGGGTGGCCGGGGCAGGCCGGCAGGGGCGGGGAGGGGGGGAAAGCAGGTGTTTTACACACCTGCACTGCTAGGCTTAATTGCTCTAAAATCTGGAGGCTTCGGTGGCATTTGCCTTTCTTTGCTGAGTCTCCAGAGGAGGGCCCCACTGCTAGGGTTTGTAACATAATTGCAGTATAAATATGCAGCCACTTTTTTTGAGTGAACAAATTATTTTCTTTAAACTGAACTCCAAGTAAATTTAATTAGGAAGAAAATGTGATTGACAAGTACTACACTGAGTGCCTGGATTAAAAGTCCTACTTCTGCTCAAAGATGAAAAGGAGAAAGAGAAGGAGGAGGAGGAGGAGGAGGAGGAGGAGGAGGAGGAGGAAGAGGAGGAAGAGAAAAGAAAGAATGAACGAACTAAAAAGTTGAAATCCACCATATTCTGTTTGTTTTCTTCTACCAGCAGTGAGTTCAGATATATGGAGATTTCCACAATTAAACCCACAAAGGTATCTTTGTTTTGTTTTTAGTACAATGCAAGAAAAATCAGCTTTAAAGTGAGGTAACCTGCATAGCAAAATGATATTTATTGTGGTATTCTGTGCTGCTTATATTTGCTTGTGTGTTTGATGTGTATGTGTGTATGTGCATGTGTGAATGCTGGCCTGTGTGCTCTGGCACACGTGTGGTCAGAGGACAACCGTGGGTGTTGGTGATCTCTGCTTCCCACCTTCCTGGGATTCTCCCACATCAGCCTCCCCTTTCTCCAAGGGAGCGATGAATTACAGATGCATGCTTCCACCTCTGATTTTGATGTGGGTTCTAGAGATCTGAACTCATGTCTGCACACTTGCAAGACAAGAGCCTGACCCACTATGCCATCTCCTAACCCCTTGCTGTCAATCTAACTGTGTTTCTAACAGCCGAGTGCTTACCATGCGCCTGACATTTCTGTGTCTCCTCTAAGGCTCACAGCAGCCTTGAGAGGCAGCTCCCAGCGCTACCCTGAGGCTACAGGTGTGGAAACTGAGGCAGCACTAGGCTGGGCAGAGTTCCACCTTCAGAAGCATAGGCAGAGTGCGCGCTGTCTTTGGGGTTGCATGGTCACCAGAAGTCAGCTGCTCTTAAGTCTCCCCAGTATTTTTCAGGAGTGTTTCCTCTTGATTCCTAAGAGTGGTCAAGGCAAGACAGAAATTAAAGGTAGAGCACTTCGAGAAAAGCTGGAGGGAGTGCCGCACTTTTGCCTGGGGGCCAGGGATCTGTGCATTGTTATTTAATACATGGTATAGGAATATTCTAAAAGAAACACAGAACTCCAGGAGTGGGGCCTCGAGTAAGGAGATCACGACTGTGACTGTGGCTTAGAAAATTGACCCACTTAGAAGTAATCTGTCTGCCCAAGGGAAAAGCAATCTCGAGTCCAGGAAAAAAAAAAAAGGAAATTTGGCCAAACTTTGACAATGGAGTCAGTCAGGTGCAAAATTGTAACACAGAAACACTATTCCACAGGCACAGACAGGGCCTGTTTATACCCAGTAACCAGCACCACCACTTCCTTAGAATGGAAGCACAAGGTTATGACTGACCAGGGGGTTTCTCATTGGGAGGCTGCTAGCACATGCTCACGTGACACAGGAAGTGCAACAAACTGATTCAGCTAAGTAAACATTCTAGCCTCAGACAAAGGAGCCACAGCTCCAGCTCCTACTTCCCTTCCTTGCTGAGTCTCTTCAGGGCGTGGAGGTGAGAAATGGGAACCCGGGCATTCCCTTCTAGGGACTGCCTGGAACCCTCCCTCTGCTTCCTGGTGGATCCCAGGCAAAGACCTGCCTCTAGCAGGGTTTCCCTGCTGCTGCCTGACCATAAGGTTCCCTTGCTGAGACACATTAGAATTGTGACAGACAGGAACCTGAGTGTAGCTCAGCTAAGGGGCACTGCTTACTTAATATATATGAGACCCCTAGATCCAACCCCACTCCCTCTAAAAAGCACAGAGATAGCACAAGATATGGCTTGGTGGAGTAGTGTGTTCAGAATTCCCCTGGGACCCACCAGGTCTCATCCAAAAGCCTGGACTGGTGAGATCTGAGTGAGACCTCACCCTAGCAGCCCCTGTGCTGGCCTCGGAAGGCCTGCCCTGTGTTTAAGCTTGACTGACAGCCTGAGTTGTCACACAACTGAGTTACAACACAGACACACTATTCCACAGCCACAGACAGGGCCTGTTTATACCCAGTAACCAGCACCACCACTTCCTTGGGATAGCAACAATCTCATGACCTTGTCACGTGACTGTTTCTCTCCTGATGGAGGCACAAGGCTGTGACTGGCCAGAGCGGTTAAAGTTTCCAGTATTGCATGGTAGATGTGCTGACACTGTTTGGAGAACTTGATAAAAACTAAAAATTCTTATGTGGAAGGCTTTAGATGGACTTGAGAGTCTACTTTTCTAATAAATTCTTAGGTACATTTTTCCCCCTCAGGTAATTCTGGCTACTGATCTGCGGAACCTATTCTGGCAGTCAC